>NC_051155.1:140677142-140898698 GCF_013339745.2 Dermacentor silvarum
CGCGCGCTCTGTTTCTCGTCCTAGCTAGGGGCGCTGCATTGCATAAGGGCGTTCGTTCCCGACGCGCGCTCTCTTTCTCTCTCGTTCCCGACGCGCGCTCTCTTTATCTCTCGTCCGTAGCTGTGGTTTACCCGAATGATCCCCCGGTGCTTCGCCCACTCATCATCATTCACTTCGTGGATATGCTGTGATTTTTTTTATTGCGATAGCAATTATATGGACACTCAAAAGCAGATTTCTGCCGTCGGCGTCGCCGTCGCCGTCGCCGTGAGGTTCCGTATGACGTCATTTGGAGAAGAAATCGTCGCCGATGATAAGATAAGTGGTTCGTGAGGGAAAGGGAAAGGTTGGCGCTATCTAATCGTCGCCGCGCGCCGAACGCTGTATGTGCGAGTGAAAGGGCGCGAGGGGCGCGTCTTTCACGGGGAGTGAACGCACGGCGGAGAACAAACGCGCGTTCTGCGCCGTGCTCGCTTAAGGGCTGCAGAAGTAGGCGTCTCTGTTCTCCTTCACAATCACCATGTATGTAGAGCAAACGCGCCTTCTTCCAACGAGCGAGAGGCCGAGGGGGAGGGGGAGGGAAGGGAGGCGACGTTTAGCTGCGGCACGCAGTGCCTATTTATATCAGAGGCTCCGGCAACAGTCACCAACGCCGCACGCATTTTGAGCGAACGCGGGCAAAACGCCGATGGCGTCGACAACAGTTCTGCGTGTTGTTGCTACCAAAGCCGCTCACCTTACTTCGTATGACATTGCTGTGTTGCTATCGCATTCATTGCTTCGCCCTTAGGGTGAAACTGTGACATTTTTTCAAGTATGCCATGGTTAGGCGGTAATTTGTAACTGCGGGAACTGTCCAGCGGCAGGACTTCTGCGCAATGCAAGCCTGTATGGCGAATCTCGAGCGTCGCCCGCTACAGCGCGTCACGAGGAGACACAATACTCGCTGCCCAACCGGGGATACGTAGTAAACAAAAGCATGATTAACGTGGTGACTATATTAAGAAATAAAATTTAGCTTCAGCTGTAGTTTTTTTTTTGGACTTTCCAGTGTGTAGCCGAAAGTGCCCGCTTTCGAAAGTGTGGGGGGGGGGCAAATGGCATACTTTGCCCCCCCCCCCCCCCCCGGTAAATACGCATATATGCTCTCCTTGGCTTGTCGCCCTAAACTGCCCGGTACTGCCTGAGGAACTGCCTACAATGCTCATTTGGGATGGTATATGGAAGAGGCAGACCTTTAATTGGTGGTAAGGGGGTGATAATATCCGCATGGTGACATGGTATCCGCATGGCATGGTATCCGCATATCCGCATGGTGATAATATCCGCATGGTAAAAATACCCCCCCCCCACCCTACCGACATTGCGGTTATCGCTACAGGCGTGACAGAAACACAGACCAATGGAGAGTCATGTTACCAATGACTAAACCATATATGGGCCTAACATTTTATTGCGATAGCAATTATATGGACACTCAAAAGCAGATTTCTGCCGTCGCCGTCGCCGTGAGGTTCCGTATGACGTCATTTGGAGAAGAAATCGTCGCCGCGCGCCGAACGCTGTATGTGCGAGTGAAAGGGCGCGAGGGGCGCGTCTTTCACGGGGAGTGAACGCACGGCGGAGAACAAACGCGCGTTCTGCGCCGTGCTCGCTTAAGGGCTGCAGAAGTAGGCGTCTCTGTTCTCCTTCACAATCACCATGTATGTAGAGCAAACGCGCCTTCTTCCGACGAGCGAGAGGCCGTGGGGGAGGGGAGGGAAGGGAGGCGACGTTTAGCTGCGGCACGCAGTGCCTATTTATATCAGAGGCTCCGGCAACAATCACCAACGCCGCACGCATTTTGAGCGAACGCGGGCAAAACGCCGATGGCGTCGACAACAGTTCTGCGTGTTGCCGATGCTGCTGCATGTCCAAGTTTATACAGCTGATCATTACTCCGTATAGCTCTCTACAAGTTTGCTATCGCAATTGATGCTTCGCCTTTCAGGTGAAACTGCGACAACTTTTTCTGCGCATTGAGTAGTATGTTGGCCTGCCTAGGCACAGCTAGTGTGGCTGCACACAGCTTCGAACGCAGTAGAAATGGCTAAAAAGAGAGGAATTAAAGTAGTCAGGCACGGCAGGGGCAGCACTTGCTGATGACTCTCCTTATTCGGCGCACTCAAAAACATTCTGCGTGAGGCTACGTTCTACCACGGCCGCTGGATAAAAAAAAAGTGCCGCTGGATTAAAAAAATGTGCAGCCTGCCGCGGCCTGCCGCGTGCATCGAAAATGGTGTGATCCGCCGCGGCGCCACACGTCGGGGGCTGTTGTCTGGCATCGGCATAGCAACTGCGTCAGGAACGCGCTTGGAACGCCGTCGCGCGTGCAAGCCAACGCGTTCCATCGCCGATGACTAGCGCTGTTCGGCCCAGCCAAGCGGCCGCCAATGCAACTACGGCCGTCACGTTCGCTCCCATTGCAGCGCACCTGGCGCGGCAGGCCGCACCTTTTATTGCGATAGCAATTATATGGACACTCAAAAGCAGATTTCTGCCATCGGCGTCGCCGTCGCCGTGAGGTTCCGTATGACGTCATTTGGAGATGAAATCGTCGCCGCGCGCCAAACGCTGTATGTGAGAGTGAAAGGGCGCGAGGGGCGCGTCTTTCACGGGGAGTGAACGCACGGCGGAGAACAAACGCGCGTTCTGCGCCGTGCTCGCTTAAGGGCTGCAGAAGTAGGCGTCTCTTTTCTCCTTTACAATCGCCATATATATAGAGCAAACGCGCCTTCTTCAGACGCGCGAGAGGCCATGGGGGAGGGGGAGGGAAGGGAGGCGACGTTTAGCTGCGGCACCAAGTGCCTATTTATATCAGAGGCTCCAGCAACAGTCACCAACGCCGCACGCATTTTGAGCTAACGCGGGCAAAACGCCGATGGCGTCGACAACAGTTCTGCGTGTTGTTGCTACCAAAGCCGCTCACCTTACTTCGTATGACATTGCTGTGTTGCTATCGCATTCATTGCTTTGCCCTGAGGGCGAAACTGTGACATTTTTTTTATTTATTTTTTATCCAGCGGCCGTGGTTCTACTATAATCACGAGAGGTGTCTGACTTCACCAGCATGCCTGATAGCTGTTCCAAATTCCCTCTATTTCATAGTCAACAGAGAGTTCTACATCCTTTCAAAATGGTTCTAGAAGTTCGGCAAGAGAGTGAGGAAGCAGGGAAAGAAGAAAAAGACAATTAAGGAAGGTAAATAGAAATTGTCTAGTTTGCTACCCTACACGTGGGGAGAGGACAGGGGAGTGAAAGAGAGGGAGAAGTGAGCAAATCTGTACGCCCTTTCGTGGCCTTGACGAGCCGGGCCAATACTTCCCATGCTAGAGAGAATTTTAAAGTTGCATAAAGGAAAGAGGCTTTCCTGCAGGAAGCACGAATCGGCGCTTCTAAAGGAGAGGGCAAGGGCGAAATTAGAAGGAACGGCAGTTCGCGGCACCGTCCATGAGCATGCAGTATAGTAGCATGGCGGGAACCTAGAGCTAGCTAGACAGCCCAGTTGCCTCCGGAAACTCTAGGAGTGCCCTGAAGAATAGACTTTGATGACTCTACTCTGTATTTGCACTTTCCAGCACCCATAGGTGGCATTTAGGTGGCATGGCAGAAGTTCAACATGGCGGGGATAGAGCTTATCTGATGGAGGAATCAAGGAAGCATGTGCGCCTTAAGGAGCAGGTGGCTTAGGGGTCATTAGTGTTGCTCAGCACAATCCTTGGCCTTTCGAAACAAACGCAAAGGTGCATTGTGGAATGGGAGACTGCGTTTAATGCCAGTTACGTTATATGTTGTGAAGGTAAGGAGACCATGCACGAGCACCATTGTTTGTGCTGAGCATAGGCGCCGACTACAGGGGGGCTCCGGAGCTCGAGCGCCCTCCGGAGTTTTCCCAGGGGGGGGGGGGGGGGGCACAGTCCCCCGGCGATCCGTAGCCTCTACCTTTTCACTTTTCACTTGCGTAGCCCTGCCCCTAAGGTGTCATTACCGGAGTTCTGTCACCCACATAATTTGAGGATTCTTTTGCGTACGTTGCCTCTACCTTTTCACTTTTGTTGTGGCTAATAGTTTACGGCATCATTGTTGGCGCGGACGTGCACGGCTTTTAATTAATATTTTTGCTTTATTTCGGCGAATTGTGACCATAGGAGGACAAGCGCATTAGAAGCACCAGCGGCGGCTACCTCATCCGTGTTTCCTCACTTCATTTTTTTTTAAATTTCAGCTGCGAACTCCATGCACAGACACACTATATTTAAATATATACACAGGACAAAGTTTATTGTATTTTTTTAAAGAGAAGGAGGTAGCCAACTAAATGAATAGCCTATGCCTAGAGAATGAATATGTTGATGTATGTTCACCTCACTTTGCATGCTTTTTTGACCCTGAAAAAACCTGCAGACTTCAGTGACCCCTTCGGCAGAGTATTCTATCAACGGCATGCGAAAACCAGGTGATATGCTAACGACTCACGCGATTTTGTGCGCGACGGCGACGAGCGACGGCTTCGAGCGACGAAACGGGCCGTCGCGCGAACAGATCGCTCGGTCTTTTCGCTCAATCGCTCGGTTCTAGAAATCTAGAACTCGTCGCTCGTCGCCCGGAAGTGCTATGAGCGACTAGCCAATAGCGCGAAGCCGGAACTGGATATACATCAGTCAAGCACTACCGATTGTCGCACGGAACGAGTAAACCACTATAACAATTTGTAAATTGCAATATGGGCCATCAGGTAATTAGTTAAAAACTTAATTGGTGAACTTTTGTTAATTATTCGATTATGTATTTCAATTTCTTATGCAAGTAATGTCCGCCTCTTCGAGTAGACCAGCTCATGAACTAGAATTGTGCTATCTGCCCCAGGCAGCCTCTAAGAATTTCTTAAAAGTGTTCACTGAAACACCCTGTATGGGTATTAATATTGGTATTGCCCATTGGTGCAATTGGTCATTCCAACCAATTAGTTTCAATCCAATTGGCACCCATTCGGTACAATTGGTCACTTCAACAAAAGGTTGTCGCAGTTTCACCTGAAAGGCGAAGCATCAATTGCGATAGCAAATTTGTAGAGAGCTATGCAGAGTAATGATATTAGCTTTATCAGCTGTATAAACTTGGACATGCAGCAGCACCGGCAACGCACAGAACTGTTGTCGACGCCGTCGGCGTTTTGCCCGCGTTCGCTCAAAATGCGTGCGGCGTTGGTGACTGTTGCCGGAGCCTCTGATATAAATAGGCACTTGGTGCCGCAGCTAAACGTCGCCTCCCTTCCCTCCCCCTCCCCCCCCTCCCCCACGGCCTCTCGCGCGCCGGAAGAAGGCGCGTTTGCTCTACATATATGGTGATTGTAAAGGAGGAAAGAGACGCCTACGGCGCAGAACGCGCGTTTGTTCTCCGCCGTGCGTTCACTCCCCGTGAAAGCGCGCGCCCCTCGCACCCTTTCACTCGCACATACAGCGTTCGACGGCGCGCGGCGACTCCGCACGCCTCTAAGGACATTTCTACAAGCGGGAAGGCCTCACGGCCTCCCACTCCACCCCGGGCCTGACCGGCCTGGCACAACACCCCTGCAGACTCTGCAGCACACCAAGGCCTTCCATCTCGGCCTGATACGTGCCGCCTATGCCTGCCGGTTTTGCTTCGCCCAGCCATGGCGTCTCCACTCTATCCCTTCTTTCGCTCCCACTTACCCTTCCCCGTTGGCGCTGAGCCGTGCTCCCTCAAGGGCTGCAGAAGATAGCGCCAACCTTTCCCTTTCCCTCAAGAACCACTTACCACCGCGCGGCGACGATTTCATCTCCATTCACGTCATACGGAACCTCACGGCGACGGCGACGACGGCGGCGACGTCGACGGCAGAAATCTGCTTTTGAGTGTCCATATAATTGCTATCGCAATAAAACCAATTGGTCACGTTCCAGTTGGTTGAATTGGTCCAGTTATGTACTAATTTACGATTGGAAATTTCCCAATTGGAGTCAATTGCTTTTTTGACAGGGTAAATCAGCATTCTCTCTTAAATGCAACAAATTTCGCCGTCATTATCAGACGCTAACTGATGTCGTTTCGTCAGTGACCACGGTGCCGGTGTTTTATTGGTTAGATATCAAGGCACATTCGGCAAAATAGTCGGCACTGCGTCAGATCGAAGAGAGAATGGACTTTAATGAAAACAATGGCTCAATGGCCTAAGCAGGGGTAAGGGTCAATGGCGGGGTGGGGTTCACAATGAAAAAACACACACACACACAAAAAAACAAGAAAACACTACACATTCATAACCTGCCGGTCAAGCCGGCCTCGCGCACAAACTCCCATAAGGAGTTGATAGTTCGTCGGGCATCGGCCTGAGGGGGCGGCGTAGTCCATGCCTCCAGTGAGGTAATGCCGCGTCCCTTGTGCTTGTCTCTTACTGCCGCGAGACCAGGACAGTCCCACAATAGAAGCCTGATTGTTGGTCGAGCACCGATGTCGCACGTACTACACGTCACTGATGAAGACATCACTTTCGCCTCCGTCTCTTCCTCCTCCTCATTGTCCAAACGTTGCCTCTGATGGCCTCGCATCGAAGAATTGGTTTCATTCTTGGCACTCGAACCTCTGTTTCGTTATGTGCCCATAGTCTCTCACGATGAAATGAGGCTCAAAGTGAAGCTTGCAAACAGTGCAATCAGTGCCGACGAGCTATTAAGTCTGCATCCATTTCTCTCCCACACACGTCGTCGCTCTTTATCTCTGGGAGCTTTAAAAGCGGCACCTTGCGCCCTTCGTCCGTGCGAGCGTACCGACTTGAACCCAGGTGCATAACGAAACGGCACGATGCTAACCCCCCCCCCCTTTTATTTACACTCTCCCCTTTTTATTGCGATAGCAATTATATGGACACTCAAAAGCAGATTTCTGCAGTCGTCGTCGCCGTCGTCGTCGCCGTTGCCGTGAGGTTCCGTATGACGTCAATGGAGATGAAATCGTCGCCGCGCGCCGCCGAACGCTGTATGTGCGAGTGAAAGGGTGCGAGGGGCGCGCGCTTTCACGGGGAGTGAACGCACGGCGGAGAACAAACGCGCGTTCTGCGCCGTAGGCGTCTCTTTCCTCCTTTACAATCACCATATATGTAGAGCAAACGCGCCTTCTTCCGACGCGCGAGAGGCCGTGGGGGAGGGGGAGGGAAGGAAGGCGACGTTTAGCTGCGGCACCAAGTGCCTATTTATATCAGAGGCTCCGGTACAGTGTACTAGAAGGGGGCAGTGGGCTTACTCTCTGGCGGAGGCTATGCGATGCAGCGGCTCCACGAATGTCACAAATATGAGCTTCTCCGATAGCCCGAGTGGCGGCGCTGGCGTCGGTTTCAATGGAACGTGGGTGCGACGGCGCAGCTACCAAGTGCCCCCCCAACGTGCCCGATCATATTAGTTGGAGTTGCTGAGCTGCGTTATTTTTTCTGTGGACGTCGTCGCGCGGGTTTTTTTTTTTTTTCCTTCAGTGTTTTTTTCGCACACAGCCTGCAAGAGATTAGTATGCCTTGCAGTAACTGAGCCATGCCGCGGCATCGACAAAACCACTGTTACGCGCCTGGGTGCCAAACAGGCTATGTTTATGTGAAGGATGGGCCGAAGTTGTCCTTGTTTGGAGTCCCGAAGGATAAAAATAGGCGGAAAGAGTGGGAAAAGAACCTCCATAGAACCTCCCCTGGACGACACGAGCGCAGTATGTGAGCTCCATTTCGAGCCACTTTTTATGCTCAACTCCAACGCAGTTCCTGATCACTGTGAATTGTTTTTCTTTTTATGGTCTAGTTAGGTCAGTTAGCGAAGGAAACTGCGAGGAAGGTACACTGGCCTCCTTACTGGAAGTTGACTCTCTCGAAGCATCAGGTGACAGAAATGAGTGCAGTCAAACTGCTGCTAGCGCTACTGCCACAGAGGTGCCACACGAACGTGGTACCCCAGCATTGCACGGGCCTGCGGGTTTCAAACGACCATAACCAGCACGTGGCCAGAAGCGACTTGAGGCTCACTTACCACATTGCGGGCTATGTTGCGCGGAAGTGTATTGTCAATTCCAGCACAAAATGCCAAGAATGCATAAAGCTGCTCACTATGACGCCACCAGGCGAAAGTTTTCAACTTGCCCGGCTAACAAACTTCTGTGACCGAGGAGGCCTCCTTTATCCTTCCAGTCAGCTGTACAGCTTTGTGAAAATTCTAGAGGATCTTTTCACAGAATGCTTCTCTCAGAGTGAGCTACACTCTAACAGCGTTATGGATATGCTGGAAGTTGTTAAGAGTAAGCTTTCCCTCGAAGTTGGCTGCAATGTGCACGCTCTTAGCCTCACAGCTAAAATAATTAGTTTTTACATTGTCACACGTCTGCATTCTTATGTGAAAGGAATTAACTCTGACAAGGCAGGAAAGCGGCAGAGGGCCAAGCAGCTGAAGTTGAGCCATTGCACATGAGTTCAAGTGCATGAAACAATGGCTTGCTGTACTTCTTGCAAATAAAAGCTTTGTGTCAGCAACAGCCCTGTTAACTTCATTTTGCTTACCCTTATATAACTGTACATAAGCATAGACCGGAGCCTTTGTCAAGTGAACTAGTTTTCACTTTTTGTTCAGGTCTCCCTCCATTTATTTATGGAAAAAATAAACCTGATTTGATTTAACAAATGTGTGCCGCCGTAATGATGGTTAATAATAAACGCAGAAGGCTACTGTGAAGCATGGAACAACTAAAGTCGAACAATGAAATATTTAAGCCATATATGCATATTCATTTTGGCTAAGCAAAGGCACAAACCTGGTTAGCATGGCTGATTTTTTTATTTTTTGAGCCCAGCTGGGAAGTATTCACGCACTGTTTTCTGTCTGACAAAATTTTACATTAGGTCAACACGGCATGAAACCGTTTTCAAATTTTTTTTACGATTGCCCGATAATTCGGAAAATTCGAAGGCCCCTTCCGCATAAGCAACATCCGTCAGCGACGAGCTCTTTGCACAAAAGGTCTAAGAGTTAGGATAGGCAGCAAATTGCCCAAGAGTTGCCGTCTTCCTTTTCCACAAGGTACTATTATGGCAAATATCATGTGGCCTAAACAAATATAGTGCTAGCTAAAGATATGTAAAGACTGTCAAGTATGCCAAAATTAAAAACAAATTAGAGTGTGAACTGCTTCGAACTGAACCGACAGAAACGCAAGGAAAATCAAAGCTTCTGCAAGCAAAGCTTCCATTGAAGTTGCCAGTGGCGCCACCTCTTGGATGCGACGCTGACTGCGTCAGAGGAGCGGCTGAGTAAGCCCACTGCCCCCTTCTAGTACACTGTAGCTCCGGCAACAGTCACCAACGCCGCACGCATTTTGAGCGAACGCGGGCAAAACGCCGACGGCGTCGACAACAGTGTGCGTGTTAATTGCCGGTGCTGCTGCATGTCCAAGTTTATACAGCTGATAAAGCTAATATCATTACTCCGTATAGCTCTCTACAAATTTGCTATCGCAATTGATGCTTCGCCTTTCAGGTGAAACTGCGACAACTTTTTTTTTTTTTCTGAGTCAGAAATGTGCGGCAGAGCTCGCACGCGCGCACGCACACACCCATCACAGGCCGGAGCGCGCCAACTTTCTTCAAGAGTGGGCGACGCCAGCGCCACCGCTACTTTCTCCAAAATAGAGGGGACGCAAGTAACGCAAGGTTGCGCCACTCAATCCACAGTGTACGGGTCGCTCATTTATATGGCTTTTGGATTTAAAACGGAACACCACGGCGACGACAACAGCGAAAATTTGCCTGGAGAGTCGATATAATCGCTTTCGCCATAAAGTGAGAAATAAAAAATTGTTAGCAAAGGGTATATATTATATATATATATATATATATATATATATATATATATATTGTGGTGAAGAAGGAGAACAGGGAGCAAGCAGTAGTGGGGCGCTCTCATAGATGTAGGGCGTGAGCGCAGATCACGAGCTCTTGGCGCCGAGACCGTTGCTCTCTTGCGACTGTACTGGTTTTTCGCCTGCCGCTTGCCGTCAGTAAATCTCCTTTTCAATATATATATATATATATATATATATATATATATATATATATATCCCCTCGGAAAAATGAAAACTTTCCGCCTATGTTGCTGAGCCTGCTTGTCTGCCGATAACAAGCACTGTATAAAGCTCACGTCATACGATTAAGGTTGAAGTTTCTGAATGAACCAATGCTGGAAATGTTCGTACATTTTTGTCATGTTTTCTGATAGTTCTGTAATTTGCAAGAGTTGGCACCCAGCAGTCAAATGCCGAGCACGGTGCCGGCAGCTCGTATGGTGGCTAGATACCGCTCGGGAATGAAAGAAGCCAGCGCAGGCAGTTATGCTGCTACCTAAAATAAATGCTGTATTCATTCACAATGAGAGGCGCATGTCTCACGCATCACTTTAGTTGTGCAATGATTTTTTAGAAACTGAAAATTACAAGGAAACAGGCTGAATTCACAACAGTAGCGCACCCAGGATCTCTGCCGGGGGGGGGGGGGGGGGGTTGACAGTTTGCCAATACCATCTAAACAGCACTAATTTCGATTTCTTCGCAGAAAATTGTCAAAAAATGCGCTTTTTGCGAGTGTGCAGACGATTTCGCGTCTTACATCTTAGTTGCAGTACTCAAATGCGCAAGGAACGAAAAGGGGTTGAACAAAAGGAGGGGTTAAGTAGTTCTCAGGGGGGGGGGGGGGGTTACAACCCCCGACACCCCCCCGTCGGTGCGCCACTGATTCACAAAGCTTTTCGTTTGTAAGTGCTGTTTACTGTTGGGCGGCAGCCTTTGCTAATAATATGTTCGACATCATGACTGTTTGGAATCTGCATGCTGGTGTGGACCCTTCTACTGTATGTACTTTTTTGTGAATACAGGTTGTGGGTTCTTAGTGTCTCACAGGAGACCAACCACCGCGGGTTCGAGCTTAGCAAGCCACAGGGCCGCGTCAGCCGTCGCCTCCAGCACCGCTTGCGCGCGAGCTCAGAGGCCGCAAGGGGCTACCGAGCGACGCACGCAAAAATCCAGTAAAGCCTTGAGTTGACGGAAACCGTTTATTGAATCCGTCGGCACCAGCACTGCACAAACGCCCGCTCGGCGGGGAACCAAAGGGGTCCCGCACCAGGGCGAAAATACAGAAAACAGGTGCTTATATAAAGCACATCGCTGCGAGAGCACAGGCTCAAGCTGGGACACGCCGCTAGGAAAAGTCCTGGCGGCTATGCTACTTGCTCTGGCGATAACCATGCAATGGGTCAACTAGCGAGAGCTCAGGCAATATCCTTCGGCCTTGGCTTTCGGCAAGTGCGGTTCGGCGTGGTACGACCTCGCGCGAGCACTAGGTACCGCTCGTCGGCTTAAGCATCAGGAAAGGATCAGCCCAAAGTACGCGTTCCCCGCACGGGCGAAGGCACCGTACGTGCGCGAGCTCAAGTCCTAGTCACAAAGGTATCGGCGGACGAGAGGAAAGCATGTAGTACGTAAACGTACCTTGCGCCGGTCTCGGAGAAGAGAGCCACGCTCAGTAACTAGCAGCCGACGCGGCCGCGTAGTGACGTCAGCGCCCCGCCATAGCTAGGCCCCGCTATCACCGCAAACCACCGAGGGGCTTAAAGGGACACTAAAGAGAAACAGGAAGTTGAGCTTAAGTGGTAGATTATCCTTTCACGATCACAGCCATACCATTCTTACTGCAAACAGATGTTTAATAGGCGAGAAAATAGCGAAAAACTGAAGGATAGGTGCTGACGCCCCTTCGAATTCCCCGCACTACACGTTCTGACGTCGGAGATTACAAATGCAGGCCGGTCGCGATTGGTCGAGAGCGATTAATCGCTGTTAATAAAACGCAAAATGAAATACACCTTAAACGTACATAAACAGAATTTGCCAACTTTTTAAACCGTTTCAAGCGAGGAAGTACAAGTTTAGCACAAAATTAAATAAATACGAAAAAATGGCATGGCGATACATCCGGTCGTGATAGTTTCGTAGTTTCGTTTTTGGTCAATGCATCGTCGCGCGCGCCTGTTGTGCTCTACGGTGTTTGGCTGCGTGTTGCGTGGCTCAAAAAACGTTGACTTCGCGGGAAACAGCCAGAAAATGCCTCGTGTGTGTAGTGTTGAGGGCTGTATAAATGGCCCAAGGTGCTTGCTCAGGGGCAGCGGCAGTGTTGACTCGATTGTGTCCTTTCATGTGGTGTCGCGCGGTGAGCCCCGGCTCCCCGGCGTTCGCAATGGCTCAGTGCTCTGCCGATGATAAAACGGCAAAAGAGCCAGAGAAACCGATGGTGTGCTCTCTGCATTTCTCGCCCTCGAAAAGTATCTTGGCGTGCCCCAGAGGCCAGTCCTTTCTCGAGCAGCTGTTAAAAATTAAAAATTGTGGGGTTTTACGTGCCAAAACCAGTTCTGATTATGAGGCACGCCGTAGTGGGGGACTCCGGAAATTTGGACCACCTGGGGTTCTTTAACGTGCACCTAAATCTAAGTACACGGGTGTTTTCGCATTTCGCCCCCATCGAAATGCGGCCGCCGTGGCCGGGATTCGATCCCGCGACCTCGTGCTCAGCAGCCCAACACCATAGCCACTGAGCAACCGCGGCGGGCAGCTGTTCCCTCAATGCGGCCTTCATCAAACCCCCTTCGGGTGCCCCTGCAGCAGCAAACTGGCGGCTCCGTGAGTGCTGAATGTCATTAAATAAAGCCACGAAACAACCATACCGAGTACGTGCGCAACTTTCTACGCTTGTTCTGTCGGGAACATCGTCGCCTGGCGGACCGGACGCTTCGCCTTCCGTCGACGAAAACGAAGCTCTCCGCCGGCGCGGCCGGCGGCTCACCGCCATCGCACGCGGACACAGCTACCGCTCGAGCACGGAGGATCATTTCGCGCTCCGTTTCACTGAATATCGCTGAAATGCAGTCCTGCTTCCCTGGCGAGCTCTTCGTTGCAAGGTTCAGCTGCAGCAACGGTATCCATCGCGGCGAACGCAAACGCAGCGAGCATGCATGCAGCCATGTTGCATCCAATGCCTCGGCCGTTTACGCAAGCGGTGACGTATCATGGCGCATTCTGATTCGCCGAGAGCAATGAAATCTGTGACGACACTGCTTCAGCGCCAAATCTGGGGTGAGAGAAATGGAGGAAGAGATATTTGGTCTTTGTTTACGAATTTCTCCGCTAATAACTCATATTTTTGCACCCAACAAAAACTGCATGCATTCCTGAAGGTCCCTCTTTTATTCCAGCTGAATTTTCTGTTTCTCTTTAGTGTCCCTAAACTCTCGGGGGCGACGTTCAGGTCTTTAAAACCACCTAAAACCACCGCGTGTGGAGCGCCACCGCTGGAACCGGTTGGGAGCGGGCGGGTATGGCGAGAGACGGCAGAACAGGTGAAGCCCGCTCAATGGCGCTGGCGCCTCCATAAATCCCCACAAGGTCGCTTCAATAAGCAACGCCAGACTCTACAGTGTGCCTTGAATAGACTGGATGATCAGCCATTTGCAGCAGCAAAGGTCTTAATTGGGAGCATGTCCTTGCATCTCATCAGCCCAGAAAGCCACTCAAGCTCTTCTACAGTACCTGAAGGCGACAGATTGACTTGCATGTACAACTTTAGAAGGAAGGAAGGAGTGGAGAAAGAAAGGCAGGGAGGTTAACCAGTTTAGCACAACTGGTTTGCTTGGCCTACACATGGGAGCGGGATGGAGGAGAATGAAATATGGGGAGGAGAGAGAGAAAGCACATAGCACAGCACACACATCGTCAGTCACAGTCCGTCACTCTTGCGTGGTACATGACATCACTGTCACAGCCGCTTCTTTGTCGCCTTCAGCTGTGATGTCTCTGTCGACGACATGTGAGAATCGTTTCAACTGACATTGGTCTATTATTGTCAAGGTGCGCTAGAACGGACGCCAGGGACTGTCTCTGAACAGTATATTCGGGACAGTCGCATAGAATGTGTTCTAGCGTCTCCTCGCAAAGCGAGACATTGCAAAGAGTGTTGTCGGCCATTCCAATGAGAAATGAATAAGATTTCATGAATGCCACCCCTAGCCTAAGCGATAAGGCAGAGTGGCCTCTTTTCGGCGGAGACCAGTTGGCATACAGAGATGCACCAAAGAGGTGTTGAAGCCGCGCACGTATCTGAGGACGTATGACTGCCGAAGTCCAGACACAGATGTAGCCTGCGTATATTGAAATCTTGATGGTAGTTAATGGTAGATGGTAGCTATCTCGGAGAATCTGCACGGAAAAAATTATTGAGTTTTATTTACAACTCCTGATGGCAGGAGGGAAATGTTCCTGACGAATGGAAAGTAAGCCGCCTGGTGCCACTCATGAAGCAGGGCAAATCCCCACTCGAGCTCACCTCTTACCGCCCAATAGCGCTGGCCAGCTGTGTAGGAAAAATAATGGAACGAATGATCCTTGGCCTCCTGGAATGGTACCTTGAACACTACAAGATTTATCTGAATTCCATGGCTGGTTTCCAACGTGACCGCTCTTCCATAGAGAATGTAGTTGATCTCGTTTCGTATGTTCAGCACGAAATGTCCCGTAAGCGTTTATCTCCAGCTTTATTCAGATGTGAAAGGCGCATACGATAACATGTTACATGAGGCTATTCTCGATGCTCTTGCGATGTACGGTTGGCCTAGGTGGTCGAGTCTTTTTGTGGATTGAAAGTTACCTGGCTGCAAGTGCAAGATCATTCTTTGTGTTAACAGATGGTGGGCGTTCCTCAAGGCGGTGCTCTCAGCCCGACGCTATTCAACCTCGCTCTTGTTGGACTTGCTGAATACAACTTTAGATATGCTGCACATGGCTTTGTGCATGTGGCAGTGCGATCAAGACTTGTTTAATTCTCTCTCTTTCTAGCACTCCCGCCATCTCCCTCCCCACGTATGTGGTAGCAAACTGGACAAAGTCCAGCTCACCTCCTTACCTTTCCTTCTTCCCTTCTCTCTGTCTTGGCTAAATTGCATATTTCTGAAAGAATAGCACTCATATCCAGCCACATTCACCGGGATTTTAAGTCTTTTTCAACAGTGTATTAGAATAAATTTAGAAGAAAAAAAGGTTCACATTTTCTTTTCCTTTTTCGCCACAGCTTTATCACCCACAACTTATTTTATTTATTTACCTTCAGAAAATGGTGCAGGTTTATATCACATTCTTCACTCATATTCCATGACTTCTTCATTGTGGCTGCAGAAGCCACATTAACGGGGAACCGATCACCGCTCTACGGCTTCGAAAGAAATCCGCGTGGTGGTGCCAACGTATCTGGAAAGTCAGGGGGTACAGGGTGACATGGGATGGACGTCATTCGAGGGCAGGGAAGCCAGCAGCAAGATAGAATTTGAGGAGCGATTGAGAGAAATGGCAGAAAAGCGGTGGGCAAGGAGAGTTTTCAGTTATTTGTACATGAGGAATGTTGATACAAAATGGAGGAAGCTGACCAGAAAACTGTCAATCAAATATTTGGACTGCAGGAGGGGTGCAAACCAGGAAACAGCGGTTAAGAAAAAGGTTAAGGAAACAGAGAGGGGTCTGTGGAAAACGGGGATGCAGACGAAATCAGCACTGGGAACATACCGAACTTTCAAGCAAGAAATTGCCAAAGAAAATATCTACGATAATTCTAGGGGAAGCTCTTTGTTGTTTGAAGCCAGGACGGGAGTATTGCGGACTAAGATGTACCGAGTCAAGTACCAAGGTATAGACACGTTGTGCTGTGCGTGTGGAGAAGAAGAGGAAACGGCTGAACACCTCATACTTTTCTGTAAAGGGCTTAACCCTACAGTGCAAGGCAACGGGGCTGATTTTTTCAAAGCATTGGGGTTTAGGGACAGTGAAGGCAAAATAGACTTTAAGCGGGTAGAAATAACCAAACAGAGGTTATTTGATTGGTGGATAAAATCAAGGCAGGGGTGAAATTTCACCCACCACAAAGTACAAAATAGATTAATAGTCATGGCTAGGTGGCGTATGCCACCGCCCGGTTTAAAGGGTTCAGCCTCATCCATCCATCCATCCATCCATCCATCCATCCAGTGCACAAGTTTTCTTGCACAAGGCCAAAAAACCGTAGAAAGACTTAAAAAAAAGAGAGAGAGAGAAATTAAATGAAACTATTTTGCCCTGGCGGCATCCGTAAACAGTTTCAAAGGAGATTATCGGCGGCTGTAACGACCGCCGAGAGGCCGAGAAGATCGTTTCTTTACAGCTGGTACATGGCCGTTATACGTGGCTGTTATAATCCCAGTTATAAACTAAATCCACAAAGCTCACTTTATGAGTAGCTTTACGACTAATAACGCAAGCCGCCCTCCTCAGCGAGGCACCCGAGGACCAGGAGTGGGCCGTCCAGCGGGCCAGGGCCATTGCCGAGTATCTCGAAAGATTTTTCTCCGGCGATGGACCCCTGGCAGCCTAGCCCCGGGCACCAACAGCCTTAACCGCTGGACAAATAAAGTTTATTCCTATCCTATCCTAAGATAACGCTTTCCAACTTCCCGCTCGCGAAAATGCGCCCGATTCATCTAGTCTTGGCTAGGCTTGGCCAGGAGGCTATGGCTTGACTCACGCTCTCTTTGTGTCATGTGACACAACAAGTCAACAACGCCAAAACTCTAGCCAAAACATCTGTTTATCTCGCGGTGTGAGGTGGGTGTGTTGATAGACCAGCTGGACTTTTCAGAGTTTTGGTAGAATTCACACGTTGATACTACGCCCGGTCGGAATATTGGCATTACCCGCTTTTTCGCCCCTGTATTGATAGCATGGAAGCTCCGCTGGCTAAGTGCTTGGAAGAGGTGTAAGTAGCATGTTGTTCTTACTATTCATTATCACGTACGACAACGAGGTCTAAAATTAAGATATATTGTTGTGAATGATACTTGAGCCTCCATTGACTGCCGCGAGTCTTGCAGTCTCTGCATTTAACGCAGTGTGTTTACTTTACTGGTACTCGCAGATAAGATTGCAGGATTGGTTTCGTTATAATTTTTTTCAGCGTGGACACTGGAGCAGTTGGAGTTATTTGTGCCGACAGACATGGCTTGGCTCTGCACAGTAAGTGCGAACTCTGCAATTGTTCCGTTTCAGTCGGTGTACGTGTGGAGATCAGTGTATTAATTTTCACTTCTCACCTGATATTATAGTATGATATGACGCATTGCCACCCACGAGTGCACCTTTTATCATTGTTTAAAATTTTGAATTCTTTGTCACTTTCAGGTTCGGGTCCAGTGCAACTTAAGTCTGCCGGGGTGATCGCAACGTTGGCTAGTTTGGCCAAGGAAATCGACCCATCTTGTGATACGACTCCCACCATTCACCTCGAATCTGATTCACTGTAAGTGCCATCCGAGTGCATCTTGCCAAGCTTATTTGCAGTCGTATTTTGCACAAGTGCAACTTCTGTGCCGACAGGTAGATGTCACTAACATGAAATACTTAGAAGGATCTAAATGTTGGCACTTTCATATTGCAGGGAGCACATCACACTCGTTACTCGAGCAGTGATATTCTCGAGCACAGGGCAGACCACATAGACACAGAAAGCAGACAGACGAGAGCACTGTACTTTGAGTGCACAACATTCTATCAGAATTTGCGCTCTGCACTACAGTGATCCACATTGTACAGCTTGTAAGTGCCACCAGTGAGACACTGCAGCTGTACTGAATGCAACACAACTCTTATATGGCGTCCTCACTTGGGTAACACATTTTCAAAAGAAACGAAGGGCCTTGCTATCTGCTCTGCAATTTGCATGGTTTACATTTCCTTCATACTTTTGTGTTGACTTTTGCTCAGCACTTCAGCCAGCAGGGTAAGCCACTGTCCCACATAATGTTACCTCTTCACATGAGGCAGCACTGACAGTATGGATAGGAAGTTTCACTTGGTTAGCCTTTCAAGTCTTGCTTTGCTTTTAAGGGTTATAGAATATTTCTGTGTGTGTGGAAGAGTGCTTTCTCTTGTCCAGACGTGACTCCTCACTCCAGAAAGCAATATATGCCTTAATTTTTTAAGCATGAAGGGCTTTTTGTACTGTTGTGCAGTCTTAGCAGGGAAATTCACAATCCAGTAAAAGCCGAAAATTAGAAGTGAAAGGAAAGTCAGTGAAATCCACTGAAGTAATAGGTCCACCATAAAGTGAAGCAATACACATCCCTACTCACTGACGTCGCTGAGATTAAAATCCAGCTCATTGGTTAAATAAATCACTGTCATCATGCGCATGATGTAGGCCAGCAGATCACATCACCTGCTTTTCAGAGCCAAATGGTAATCACACAGATACAGCTGACACTGTTAAAAACTTGTGAATCCAATTTGTCTGGTGTTTGCATAATTATAAATGAGGGGAAAAAAATGTTTGCTTCATTTTTGATAATGACAAGAACAGTCACTTGCTTTATTCAGCATTTATTAGCTAGCAGACCTAAACCTGACATAAAACTCCAGAATTCATTCATTCATAAATTTTAAGCTTTTTCTGCAAGCAGAAAACCGAAAGAAAATTAGCTTCAAAGGTGTCCTTACCCTCGCATGTCGTAATGACTCTAGTGAATGCAGGCATCTCATAGGGAATGCCAAGCCATGCTTTAACATGCGGGAAGCCTACAGATGCAGTTGTGGCTGTTTTCTCCAGAACCACAATGTTGCACAGACACCTTGATGCTTGCAGGAGTCAATACATAGCTTGACACAGGAGCCAATACTTGACACAGGAACCAATACATGGCTGGGGAGATGGAATAAAATGTGCGCTGTTAATGTACAGCAGCTATTGTGTCTGCCACGGCACTTGACATGCCAGAATATTCTATGTGTGAGTTGGGGTTCTGCCTCTTGGCACATCTTCACAGGTCTGCAGTATGGAGAAAAAGAGGGAGGAGTACAAACGGGAAGAACATAAGCACTGAATTTAAAGAATGGTTTTATTCAAAAGAGTCGCAAAGATTCCTGCTGCTGTGGCACAATGGCCATGACATTCTACTGCTGAGCATGAGGTTGTGGGCTCGATTCTAAGCTGTGGTAGCCATATTTCAATGGGTGTGAAATGCAAAGGCACTCATGTACTCAGATTTAGGTGCAAGTTAAAGAACCTCTGGTGGTCAAAATTAATCCAAAGCTCTTCACTACAACGTCCTTCATAACTCACTGGGCAGTTTTAGGACCTTGAATTCCACAATTTAATTAACTTGACTAATATGTTGTGTGCATACTGAATCACGTTCAGTAATGATGCCTTTTCCAGAAATTGATAGGGATGGCATGCTTGCACCCTTTCCAACCCCACCTTTTTTTCCCCCTCTGAGGACACATTTATGTCCTTCAAGTGCAGTAAATTCATCAATAAGTGTTTGAAGTCCTCATTTGGATCAACCCCCATGTATAAACTGTGTTCTTATAAGGAGTAATGCAGTAAAAACTTAATAGTTATTGACAAAAAAAAATGGTGTTAAGGTCTGTGAGGAATAGAAGTGCTGGGAAGCCTGTGCGCACGTGAACAGTTCACCTGCGAAAAGCAAATATTGCATGCTGTCAAGAATTTCTTGTTGCTGCCCAGTAGCCATCACATTTCACTATGGGGTGGAGCATGGCCACTACATCTTAAAAAGACAGCCGCGTAGCACAGTTAAGTTCCTGAGTCTTGTGCTGTGTTTGGAAGGTGAGGGCCTTAAAACGAGTATTGAAGCATATTTTCAAAGTTGGAGAGAATCTACCTTAAGCTTGTTAAATGCTAGCAAGTATGAGAGGCATTGATAAAGTTCATATTATCGGCACCATAAATTCAGAACAGGCGTACACGTTAGGCATCAAATCGAGCATATGTCCCTCTAGTTTTAGCAGAATACACAAATTGTGTTCTGTATAAGTACCACAGAACACCACTGGGTCATCAAAACAAAAATGGCAGCGTCCACTGAGAAAGTTGGTTGAAGCAGAAGCAGTGATTCGCTGTCTGCATTAGAAGATACCCAATGCGAAGGAGATTCATCCCGAGCTGACAGTGGTGTACGGTGACAATGCCCCAGCTTATGACACTGTTGCGAAAGTGCACAGGCAATGCCAGTGTGGTCGAACAAGCCTAAACAATGAAGAAAGGAGTGGCAGACCATTGCTTAATCAGTGCTCAGGCTAACCCTTTTAATGTCACTGGCGTACTGGTACATTTCCCTGTTTCTGTCCTGCCATGTCACTGACGTACCCATTCGTTCTCCACTTGGATGTTCGCTGTAACACGAAGTTAGTGAGCTCTTGCTCTGCCATCTGTTGTATGTTTATAAAAGAATATTTTTCCTCTCTTTCGCTTTGCTCAGTCTGGGTTTTTGTTAGCGGCTGCAGAACGCACCCTTACATGGGTGTAGTTGCCCCACACAAAACGCATGCGTCCTCGAATGGGAGAGGTGGCTGCAGCTACAACTGCTACATAAAAAAATATTACAAGTCGAAAATGTTATACTGGTACTGTTCTAACTGACTTGGAGCGCAAAGACTAATTAGACCAACAGATAAACCAACAAAACGATGTCGATATTATGCATGTCGAATGCAAAGCACAGAAACTAGGGAAAAGATGTCCTTGGCACCTTTCCCTGTGCGCTCACGTGACTCTTTGCTTACACGAACACTAACATATCCTAGAGGCATTCGTTACTGGAGAAAGTAAAGACCCATATGTGTGCTGTCCTAGTCACTTTGCAGCCACTTTCATTGCTCTTGCACCTTCATAGCGCTCTGTTAGACGTTGGCATAGCCTCCTTGTTTTCAGTGTTACTAGTTCAGGAGAGATTTGACATAGACTGCTGATACTTGGTCTGCAAGTCATAAAGTAACAAAAATGCCTCAACACTATAGCCATGGAGAAAGGTAAAAAAGAACTAGGAGGGAGCGTCGCATGATAAAACTGAAGCCAGAAAAGTAGCCCCAGCACATGATCATGTCATGGTAGGTTTTTGCGTCTTCCAGCACTGGCTCAGTGAACACTCTTCTGAAAAGACAATGCGTGCGACGGCAGTGTCTGGCTGTCGTACTCTCACGTTGCAATGAAAACAATAAATGTGTACGTGTCAATAAATCGTCAAAGTTATCAACAAGCTTATCGGGAGACAGTGTGCGGAAGACAACAGAGCAGTTGACAAAGCACCCGAACAAGTGCGCATCCGTTAAATCCTACTGGGAGCCAAACACACTAGTCTGCTGAGTCATGTGTTGGGCCGGCTTTTGGAGGCACGGAAGAAAGAAAGAATTCTGTAGATCCAGTGTACATACTGGAATCTATGTGCAGTGCAGCTTTTATGGATCTGTTAATTGAATGCTATACAATTGTTCATCTTCTGCACACAATTTTGCAGCATAGTGATTACTTGCCTGCCTGGCAAGATTCGGAGGCCCCCACCACACGACTATGAATTACAGAGTCTTTGGGATTGGCCCACTGTGTTATGACACTGCCTCCAGCATAAGCCCACTTTGCTAGTGCCGTATCTCTAGGATCAGCCCACTGTACTCACTCGGCGAGAAAGCAACCTAGCAGACTCGCCAAACCCTGAGAAAGAATGCATAGAATAAAGGAATTATGCAGTTCTGAAGGCATACATCTATTTCTGTAAGGATATTTAGGTACCGTTCATTTTTTTCACTGCATAATTCAGTTGAAAACAGAGCTGGCCACCAGCATATGTGTAGGGGGCTGCATATAAGACAATTGGTTGTATGAGTAATGTCGTGTGAGCTATTTGGCAAGACAGCTGCAGCAGCCACGGTTAGCAAAGTCCAGGAGGGTTTGCAAAGAAAGCTTCACTTAAAAAAAGCAAGGGGGATGGCTTCACAGAAAGTTGGCTTGCAAAGGGTGACTGCGTGATGTCTGCTCCCTCCTAGCTTCTTTCCTTCCTCTGTGACTTGCAACACAGGCATAGAGGAGCATTTTTGTGCTGCTTATTTCAGTCACTGTTACTGCTGCAATGCAGTATTTCTAGGCCTGCCACTGACAAGGTTTACGTGTTGCTGACGCCATGGACAATTACAGGGAGTCATAACCTGCAAACAAATTGTAATTTTTGACATTCAGCAACACAGTGACAGCAAAATCTTGTGCAGAACTATTGCGTGCAGTTTGGCTTGCAGTAAATACTTACAGTGTGCACAAGTTGGGCTTTGTAGCTGGTCTATTTGTTAAAGAGACTAAAGGCAAATATTAAGTCAAGCTGATGTGGTAGATTAATGCATGAGAACATTTAAGGTGTCAATATTGTTACAACGCTGGGAACAAGGTGGAAGAAGGGCACGAGCTGGTGTCGGAAGACAACAGCGTTAGGGACTTGCCTGCACTGCCTATCTATTGTATATCAGCTGTAAATAGATTTCACTGTTACTTCAATCCTTGTGTCACATTTTGGTGAAGGTGTGGGGTACTGGTTCCACGGAGCAGGGACAGTAGTAGTAAGGGCATCGGATCGGTTGATGGGGCAAACGGAGGGAACACCAAGGTTCGCCAGCTCTTCGCGAACGACAGACTGGATGAGGGAAACCGTCAGTCGAAAATCGTTCGGGGCATACGTCTGGGAGTTAACCGGCGATGCGGCTTCTATCTCTCGGCGAACGATGCGCACAATGCTCTCGGACGTAGTCGGCTGTGGTGCGGAATGGTCTTCGCATGATGATGTAGCTGCTTTATTTGGATGACGGGTATACTGATGGACAATTCGACGGCCTTTAGCTTCTTTAAAACGTCTGCATTCACTTATGGTGTCGTCGATGCTGCTGCAGTTCTTGTAAACGAGCTGTTTAAAGGTATCGTCAGCTATGCCCTTCAGCACATGGTTTACCTTTTCATCTTCCGGCATTCGCTTGACCACGTTGCGGCAAAAGGCAAGAACGTCTTGAATATACGTCACGTATGACTCGATTGGACCTGGAAAAGCCCTAATGGAGAAACAAGGAATGAAATAGATTTCATACTCTCTGCCGATCCAAGCATAGTGCAGGATGTAGAAGTGTTGGGCAAGGTAAAGTGCAGTGACCATAGGTTAGTGAGGTCTAGGATTTCTCTCAATTTGAAGTGAGAAAGAGTGAAATTAGTCAAGAGGAAACAGGCCAACCTAGAGGCAGTAAGGGTAAAAGCAGCCCAATTCAGGCTGGTGCTCGCAAACAAATATGCAGCTTTAGAAAAGGAAGATAAAGACAACATAGAGGTTATGAATGAAACCGTAACTAGGTTGATCTCAGAAGCAGCAAATGAAGTGGGAGGTAAGGCACCAAGGCAACCAGTAGGTAAGCTCTCCCAAGAAACAAAGGACCTAATAAAGAAAGGACAAAACATGAAAATGTCCTACTCAAGAGATCAGATAGAATTCGCTGAACTGTCAAAACTGATCAACGAGAAGAAAGCAAGGGATATTCGAAATTATAACGTGGGAAAGATTGAAGAAGCCGTAAAATATGGACGCAGCATTAAATCAGTAAGAAGAAAGCTTGGCATAGGACAAGGCAAGATGTATGCACTGAAAGATAAGCATGGTAATATTATCAGCAATTTCGATGACATAGTAAAAGCAACGGAAGAATTCTATACTGACCTGTACAGTGCCCAAAACAGCCAAGCTACTTTCATTCGAAATAGGGATGAACCGGATACAGAGGCTCCTTCTGTAACTAGCGATGAAGTTAGAAGGGCCTTGAAAGACATGACCAGGGGAAAAGCTGCTGGTTAAGATGGAATAACAGTAGAACAGTAGATAGATAACAGTAGATACGCAATGCCTCACAACTTCAAGTGTACCAGAGAGCTGGAAGAACGCCAACATTATACTAATCCATAAGAAGGGAGACGTTAAAGAATTGAAGAATTATAGACCTAATGGCTTGCTTTCAGTATTGTATAAAATATTCACCAAGATAACTTCCAATAGAATCAGGGCAACACTTGACTTTAGCCAACCAAGAGAACAGGCTGGCTTCAGGAAGGGATATTCTATGATGGATCATATCCTTGTCATCAGTCAGGTAATCAAGAAATCTGCGGAGTACAATCAACCTTCTATATGGCTTTCATAGATTATGAAAAGGCATTTGATTCGGTAAAGATACCAGCAGTCATAGAGGCATTGCGTAATCAAGCAGTACAGGAGGCATACGTGAATATCTTAGCAAACATCTACAAGGATTCCACAGCTACCTTGGTTCTCCACAAGAAAAGTAGAAAGTTACCTATCAATAAAGGGGTCAGGCAAGGAGACACAATCTCTCCAATGCTATTCACTGCATGCTTAGAAGAAGTATTCAAGCTCTTAGACTGGGAAGGCTTAGGAGTGAGGATCAACGGCGAATATCTCAGCAACCTTCGGTTTGCAGATGACATTGTCCTATTCAGCAACAATGGAGACGAATTACAGCAAATGATTGAGGACCTTAATCGAGAAAGTGTAAGAATTGGGTTGAAGATGAATATGCAGAAGACAAAGATAATGTTCAATAGCCTGGCAAGGGAACAAGAATTCAGGATCGCCAGTGAGCCTCCAGAGTCTTTAAAGGAGTACGTTTATCTAGGTCAATTACTCACAGGGGACCCTGATCATGAGAAAGAAATTTATAGAAGAATAAAATTGGGTTGGAGTGCATACGGCAGGCATTGCCAAATCCTGACTAGGAGCTTACCACTGTCATTGAAAAGAAAAGTGTACAATCATTGCATTCTACCGGTGCTAACATATGGGGCAGAAACTTGGAGGTTAACAAAGAAGCTCGAGAACAAGTTAAGGACCGCACAAAGAGCGATGGAACGAAAAATCTTAGGACTAACGTTAAGAGACAGGAAGAGAGCGGTGTGGACCAGAGAACAAACGGGGACAGCCGATATTCTAGTTGACATTAAGCGGAAGAAATGGAGCTGGGCAGGCCATGTAATGCATAGGATGGATAACCAATGGACCATTAGAGTTACAGAATGAATACCAAGAGAAGGGAAGCGCAGTTAAGGTCGGCAGAAAACCAGATGGGATGATGAAGTTAGGAAATTTGCAGGCGCAAGTTGGAATATGATAGCGCAAGACGGGGGTAATTGGAGATCGCAGGGAGAGGCCTTCGTCCTGCAGTGGACATAAAATATAGGCTGATGATGATGATGACTCGATTGACGTCTGGGCGCGAGTTCCAAGTTCCTTCTTCACGGCTAGTTGTCGCCCAACTATCCTCCCGAAAAGGTCGCAGAGCTTTTTCGTGCATTGCTCCCAACTCGTTAGCTCCTCTTCGCGTGTCTGAAACCAGACCCTTGCCGTGCCTTTCAAGTAGAAGATCAGATTGGCTTACATAGCGGTCTGATCCCACCTGTTACTTTCGCTGACACGCTCGTACAGCCGGAGCCAATCTTCGATGTCCAGGTTTTCGGTACCCGTAAACGTGCCAGGGTCACGGGGCTGGGCCAAGATGACAGTTGGCATGGTGGGCACCGTTGTGGTTGCCGTTGTTGCAGGTGGAAGAAGGGCACGAGCTGGTGTCGGAAGACAACAATGTTAGGGACTTGCCTGCGCTGCCTATCTTTTGTATATCAGCTGTAAATAGATTTCACTGTTACTTTAATCCTTGTATGGTATGATAAAACTTTATTACGGTTCCTTGGAACGCGCGTCACAATCCTTGTGACACAATATTATTGCGAACAAAGTTTTAGTGATCGAGAAATTTAGGTAAATGCCGGAAACGATTTGCGACTCACCCGGGACATACAAGTACTAGCGTGATGATGTAGGTTGTCCTCATTGTAGTTCTGTCACTAGTACTCGACCTCGTGTAGTAAAAAGATCATTGCATTATAAAATGGAAGAAAATGCAACTTGTCCAGTTCTATTCAATATTTAGAAAAAGACTCATTGACATTACCCTTGACAACGACGCTGTTGGTTGGAAAAGTTTCGTTTTCACACGACTTTGTGCTGCCCGCGTATTCGTGTTTCAATATAGTTACTGCATAGTGCTACACTTATTTTGCTGGCTCGTGAAACTCGCACAAACTGCAAGTGGCAGAGAACGGTCCACGTGACTTCACCAAAAGCAGCTGCAGCGGCGAATCCAACGCTCTATCATGGCTTGGTTTCTCCATGAAGACCAGCCATGGTGGTTTAGCAGCTATGGTGTTATGTTGCTAAGCATGACGTCGCGGGATCAAATCCTGGCCGTGGGGGCCACTTTTTGATGGGGGCGATATGCAAAACACCTGTGTCCCGTACATTGGGGTCACGTTAAAGAATCCCTAGTGGTGAAAATTCATCCGGTGTCCCCCACTACAGCGTGCCTCATAATCGGATCGTGGTTTTGGCATGTAAAACCTCAAAATGTAATTTAAACTTTTCTCCATGGCTGCGCGTTTGAGTTTTGCGCAAAAAAAACATAGTGCCATCTGTTGGGCGCCGTTTTACTCACCGATGGCATTAAAGGGCAGTGATGGTGTATGCAACGTCACCACTCCCTGCTCGGGGTGGGCGATTTGAATTGCGCTAAAGGTATGCAGATGCTTCAGATGCAATTTTCTCTTAAACTAAGTGTTTTCTTGGCATGAAACAAGCACTGCTAGGTTTCTCGAATGGTATTGTAACGTTCCACGTTGACTTCATATTTGCCTTTTAAGTTTAGTGCCTCTTGAAGACGGTACTGTAGTCTTGGTGATGAAACAGAAAAATCGAAATATTCTGTGGGCTTTTTTTTTTAGTGGTTTGAAGTTGCTGCTTGAGGGAGTTATTCCTGCAGAGTTTAGACATTTGATCTTGGGTGTCATGTGAAACTAATTTATTTTAGCAAGGCTCGGAAGCAGGCAAGTTGGTAATCCATGAGTAGAGTTGAAGCACAAAACTGACACATGGTACAGGGAACCAGATACAGACAAGCACTAACGGCCGTTGATCACTGCCATTGTTGAGGTGCTGTACAGGAAATTAGAGGAAATCAATGATGCAATTCAAGGGCAGGAGATTGCGGAAATTGAAAGAAAATATGTTGCAGTTATACTCTACATACGGATTATTTCACAACCTAAAAAACATGGCAAAAAAGTGAGTGTGAATGTAGTGCATTCTGCTCCCAGAAAACTCTCGAGGATCTGTGCATCAACAAATCCGGTCAAAAAGGAGACAAAACAGTGCGCAATCAAGCATCTACAGCAGTACGTGCCATGTGTAGGCACTGTTGTTTTCTGCATGCCACTCTTGTGCGGCAAGTCGTACTTAGGCCAGACAGGTCAGTGCCTAAATGTGCGCCTGCATGAACATGCTAACACTATTAGTAAAAAAAAAAAAAAATGGCGTCTAATGATTATTTGGGCAGCCCACCGCCACACATGTGGGTGCAAACCCGACTTTCGAAAAAGCTCGGTAATGTACGCTCCAAGTGAGCGCACACGAGAAATCATTGAACCAGGAAAAATTCAAAGTGAAGGGTTCACATGTAAGTGTCACGTCATTGCTTCTTTTCCCAAAAGAATTAACTTTCCTGAGTACATGTGCTGTGCAGCAATGCTGAGTTATGCACACTTCTTGTTGTTTCTTCTTGCTTTTCATGTTTTCTTAGTTTATATATACATGTGTACTATATATATACAGTGTATATATACATTATTTCTGTTTAAAATACAAAGTTAAGCGCTTGTCTGTATCTGGTTCTATGTGTCAATTTCGTGCTTCAACTCATCTCACTAATCTATTTTTTCTCATCTGGCAGACTGAAGTACACCTGTTGGAATGTAGTTTGACTTTTGCCAAACTTTGACTACATTTGTTAGTGTTCGGATTTTGCTGAATTTTATATTGTATCTGCTCATTTAACCGTGCTCTCAGATGTCTCGGGCTACGAAAACATATTCCATTATTTTCTGCTGTTCACCATAGGCCTGAACATCATTGTTAACATTACGATTATTGTCCTTAAGGTACAAGCACACACACACAAAAAAAAAAAGTGAAGCCATTTTATTATCTGGTCTCACTAACACATGTGCTTACCATTGGTGCCTCCTCTGAATCTGAATTTAGTCACTTGCCACTGTCAAATGTGCTGAATTTCAGTAGTAATGTTGCATTTGTGAACAAGAAGCTGTAAGCATTCAGTATGCAAGAAAAAGCAAGTAATGTTTGTAACTTTGCATTTGCAAATGTTATAAATATGTCCAATTATTTACATGTATAACATCATGGTAGCATCAAACATGGCCTATTTTGTAGAGCTTAAGAGGAAAGGATTGTTCATTTGTTTGTGCTTTTTTTCTTGTGCAGGGACATCATGATACAACAGAAGGAGCTGGTCACAGTGGGTGTCTACTCTGCAGCGAAGAAATAGTGTGTGCTTTGTGAAATGTCAGTGAAGCTTTTTTTGCTTAGCCTGTGTGCCCTATCATATTTAATGTGTGGAAATAAAGACTGTTTGCTGCTCTAGCTGTTACACCATTCATAGTTTTGACAGGTGTGCAATGCTCATATTACCATCAATAGCACCTTCTCGCAATCTGATCCAAGGATGCCTTGGATCAGGCTTCAATTCACACTGGGAAAGGTCAGTTTGTTCTACCAGTGTTACATGGACACTTTTGATCACGATCGCAGGTGTGACACCTGTATTAAGCAGGTTACAGTGGCGCCAGGCTTGCTGGTGAAACAGAGGAGAAATTTCATTAAATAGTTGCGTTGCAACTTGCCGCTTTAAAACACTTGTTTCAAGCACTACTAACACCAGGAACAAGGTTTTATAAAACTCCACTGTTCGCGTGGCTGGAATGTCTCGTACAGTTCTTGCACTTTCTGAACGGCCCACTCGGGCCCCCATCCTTGTACTCCCAAAGTTGAGTACGACGTAGGCAGTGACAAGGCCAGTTCTGCTAAGGCAGCGGCATTCGGCGCGAATCTATGTGCTTGTGTTGCCTCTAGTCGTTTTCAGGTACTCGTCCCGAGCCTGCCTGAAGTCGTGTATAAAGTTGTACTGCTTCACTGTCTGTATGGCACGTGTTCCCCGCAGTTCTTGCACTTTGCGAACAGCGCGCTCGGGCGCCATGCTATCGTCCAAGTTGAGCAGGAGGCAGGCGGCGACGACGCCCGTGCGGCCAAGGCCTCCGAAGCAGTGAACGAGCGCTCGTTTTCCTTGCTGAATGGCTTCGCCGATTTCGCGCAGGATGTCCAGCATTTGGCCGATGGCGGGCGCCGTGCCATCCGGCACGGGGAAGTGGTGCACGGTCATTCCGTGGCTCTCGTACTCGGCGAGCAGAGTCGGGACCCTGTAAAGCGACAGTTCCCCGCGCGTGCATAGCACGAACACGTCGCTGACGTCCTCCAGCTTAATGTACTCGACGTCGCGCACGACATCCCTCCAAGTCTCCTTGAATTTGCAGCCGGGAAGGGCGCTAAGGCCGAGGGAGTCGGGGTAGCCGAACGACGAAAGGTCTAGCCAGTCAATCTTTATGGGACTGACTACCGGCTGCAGGCAGTCGCCGGACACGTCCTCGTCAGAATCCATTTAATGAGAAAGCGCAGTGACTCGATCGAAGCGTCGTCTTTTTATGCGCGCGTCTAAAAAGCGTTGAGATCAATGAAGACAGCCCGCACAAGTGCCATCAAAACGAAGTTCGCCGCAGGAACGCCAGATGATGCGCTTCTTCGAATCGAATGCGCGCGCGTTGCGCGTGTTTGCGCCAGATTGTGAGGTTGCACACCTTGAAAGCCAAATGCAGCCAAAAGCAGCAATATGTATTAAAAATACATTAGATAATTTTAGCGTTAATGTTATTATATTAGGTATTTTTAAATAATTATTCTTGATGATTAACTTTCATGCGTGGTTTGCACTATAAGTGCAAGTTCCTGGTTTCCAGCAGTGGTCTCATTTGTACAACGTGCGAGCAACAAAGGTGAAGAAGGGGGAGGGAGGAGGAGAGAGAGAGAATAAAAAAGAAATTGTTTACCATGGCGGACAGCGTGGACATAGTAGGTGCGGACTCAATTCGTAACATGAAGGTAAGTTTGTCCAAATTTCGCTCTTCTTTCTAGGCTTTAAATATTAGCGGAAGGTACGATTAGCGCATCTTCTATGCGAATGGCGTAACATGTAACTCCCATCCACAGCGCGCCACGCGAACACTGATGTATTATCTCTGGCGTTATTTTCGCAGGGTTAACCGTTGCTTTTTTAAATACAACAAGGGCACGTTAGCAGGGAAAGCTGTGTGTTCTCCTCTGTTATTATTGCAGGTTGCTGACCTAAAGAGAGAACTCAAGGCTAGGGGCCTTTCCACGGCGGGAAACAAAAGCGAACTGGCAGAGCGCCTTGAAGCCGCTCTTGGATTGCCCAAAGGTAACTACTGCATAGCGCTGCATAGAAGTTGCTCTAGATTCTGGCCGGTTGCTAACTGCCGTATTTCTTCCTGGTTTCCAGCAGACATGAGCGACGTGCAGCTTGATGGTAAGTTTGCGATGCGATTTACCATCTTCATATTCGTAACTTACTGAGTTGCGTGGTTTTCTGCGGCTCGGAAGGCGACGATTTTTCATTATGTGGTCCTTTATTATGTCACACCTCAAGGCGAACGGCACCTTTTTACGCATTTTGTTAACATATGTCCCTACTAGCTTTGAACTCGCGTCACGATTGTGGGGTTTATATTTGCGTCTATGGGGCGCAGTGACGCGGAATGAGGATTTGCGACCGACTTAGCTATATGTGCACAATTCTACGAACTAAAGCAAAATATATTCATGGTAAACATACTCAACTTACCGAACCTAAGTTCTGTGATGTGCTGGATTACAAAGTTCATTACGAATGAGACATTCGTGCTTTCAATTGTCCAGTCGCCGCCTCAGGTGAAGTCTTCAAAGACGGCGGTACATGGTCAACTTTGTGTCAAGTTGAGTGGTGGTGAAATTCGTATTGCATTTTTTAGTTAGTTATACCTGTGTCACAGCGGCAAACTTAGTGTCACTTCGAGCAAGTGTACTTCAGCGCAGTGAGTGACACTTAAGCGGCGCGCTGCTACACAGAGAGAAAAGTGTCCTTTGCAATTGATGACACTGGTAATGGGTGAATCGGTAGGCACAGCATATATTTATTTTAAGCATGGTTTTCAAAATAGCAGTGTGTTATAGGTAAAAATGGCATTTAGAATAAAGTTTAGGGTAAATGAAGGAGTTCATTGGCAACCACAATAATATTATCGATCATCACGAGCCAGGCCAAGAGAGCGTCGCATCCAAGGCGAGCAGAGGGAGAATGCTGGATTCCATTGCAGATATCACACAGATGGATCGCAAGCATTTGGAGCGGATTATTGCAGCACTTATTTGTAGCTTATGGACCACTCCGAGACTCCACTCGCCTTTCACGCGCTGGGACAGTACAGAGAATTGAGTCAATATTGCATATTCACGAGCATGTCTGCTAAAGACACAAGCGAGGCGCAGTCAGCTTGGCTGTAAAATGACCAAGAAGTTAAATGGCCGCACCGTCATGCTCTGCATGATTTCATCAGCTGAGCAAGGGCAGCGTTCCACCTTTACTCATGCTCGACGAAGGATGTCGTCATTGATGCTACCATGTCGTCATTGATGCTACCATGTCGTCATTGATGCTCTACTTCCGTCCAATAAACTTGGGAAAAACGGCGGCGGCTGCACAGTTAGGGTGGCTAGCACAGGCATAAACAATTGTGCCGCCATTACACATAAACAGCCTGAGATCGAGAACAGTGTACCGTAGCATTTTTTTTTTTTTTTTTGAGTATAGCAAATTTTTTAGCTTATAACATTTCCAGTCATGAAAAAAGGTGGTTTAAAATTGCTACCGAATCGGCTTTCAATATAAGTTTATGTATCCTTTCTAGTATTGCTACCGACGCTACACACTTCGACGCAGCGAAGTGAACAGCCGGTGCAGAGTGCGTTCGCTGAGCACACTCGCTGCTCAGTGCATTCTGCAGTGAGTGGCACGAAGTGTTCCCATGTGACCGCCTGCAAATGACGCTAGCGGCGAAGTGCACTCGCTCAAAATAACACTAAATTTGTCCTTGTGACAGGAGTACCTTGGAGTAGAATTATGGTCTGTGTAAGAGAGCTGTATAACTGCCTTAACAATGTGATTTTACCTCGAACCCACTAATCTTGTTATATGCTTTGTTTGAGAATCACCTGCTTCATTTATTTTTCACACGTGTTGCAGCAGGTGAAGGCTAATAATAGTTGTATATTTATATGATAGTGGCTTCAACTGCAATAGTTACCTTTGACATCCACAAGTTCAAGCTACAATTTTAACATAATTTGGGAGTAAGCATGCAAATTCAAGAAGCATATGGATGCTAGTAGAGCTTGATTTTATGCTTATTTGAATAATCGAATACTTTATCTCCTTAAATTGCTGAGGTCTTATAGAAATTGTGTTTGCATGCTATACACTTTCAGCGTCTTCATGTATTGCAAAAGACAGCCTATTTTATTATTCTGCACATTTTTCATTATCTAGCCATGTTTTTCTACTGTAGAAGCACTGTGGATGGCCTAGGCTAATGCACTTATTCCATGTGGGTGAATTATGTAGAGGGTGAAAGGCTACAAGTGCATCTAAACGACTTGTCTCGAATAGCATGGCCGAAACAATTAAATTCTTTGCCATTATGGCTCTAATTTTGCAATGCCCAAGCTATCTAGGTCACAGTACTTCTTGGTTGGTACAGAGTTAGGGCGACAAGGCTCAGCACAATTGAGCCAGTATCATCTCCCTTGCACAGAGCACAACTAAATTAAAGGTTGAATCTACGTCATAAAAGGGCTTCGCAATAAGGAATGCATTACTCAAGTCGCGCAACTACTAAAGCAGTAAAGTCCTGTCCAACATTCTCACTTCAGTTAGGGTGTGTAAGTAGTAAAATGTTAGCCAATTCTGCATATTACGAACCATTTACCAACATTGGTGTTTTTAAAAACATAGGCAGGCAGGATGAAAATAAAAGGGTGCTTGCTTGCTTTTTTTCCATAAGTCTTATTTATAGACTGTTTTGTTCCTTTTTTTTTTTCTTAAGGAAACTGTGATTAGTGGTATAATGCATTTCAGGTATCTAGTTAGTGTGCTGCAAGGCAAGCTCGTCCTGTTGTAGGTGGGTGTATAATTTGAATGTGCATTAGAATGAAGCAGGCAACTTGGGAAATGCATGCTATTGTTTCAGGACTTCTTAGGTCAAAGCACTCACAGAAAATTAAGATGCTGTGCCTTGTGGAAGTGCTGGTGGTGATTGTCTGATTTCTGGATGCACAGCATTTGAAAACCCTAATAATTTTTATACCTTGAAATTAGCCATGCACTAGCAGCACTGCCGCACAGCATATCTGGGATGGCAAGAAGCTATTTGACATTGATTTTTTTTATGGGTGCTTCGTGACGGTTGTTTTCATGCAAGTATGCATGTGCTGTGGAATGTGCACTGTGCAGTGCTGAAACTCACCTAATTTTTTCCAATAAAATCTGCCTAGCACTATTGTTTCACTCCAAGCAGTAGCTGTTGCATTGCATCGAATTGGCAGACATCTGTATCAAAAGCTTTTTTTTTTTTTTTGCATGACTCGGAGTAACTTTTGGGTGCATTTTGGTATCTACTATCAGTTAGTGCTAGCATTTTCAACTGAAAGGTGCTGTATGCATACCATCCAGCTTTCCAAGTTTTTCGTAAAATTTACAGATTTGGGCTCGATTCTATGATTTTGTGAATGTTGTGTTAAGTTTTTAGAAAAATAAACTGTCTGGAAAGTTTTTAAGCCCTTGAAAGATGAAGCAGTGCAAGCTTGCTAATATATACTCGAAAAAGAAACATGATGATGATTTATTGGCACCCCCTTTGAATAGAGGCAGTGACAAATAGTCATGTAGCCTGGTTGAGTTAACCACCTGTGGTATACATGCTTTCCATTCTAGCATTTTTGTACACCATCTCAACCTTTTTTTTTTTTTTCCCTTCCTCAAAAACTTCTCTATCTACTTTGTACCGCCACCTATGCCTGTAATGGATCTCGTCGTATCAATCTCTTTCCTGTTTTTTTTTTCCACAAGTACTCTAAACGTCTCTTACTTATCTCGACTGCTGACTGGTTGATGCTTCCGTCCACTTTAAATCCAAGTGCTTCTGGAAGATGTATGTTACCTACAGGTCTCACTCGGGATGAATACCTTCGTATTCCATTAGGAGGTGCTTAGTGGTCTCTGGATTTTTGCTGCAGCATACACATGCTTCATCTTGTTGCGAGTAATTGCTCCGATATGTTTTTGTCCTTGGGCAACCAGCTCGAGCCTCAAATAGTAAGGCACTACCCTTCGTGTTATTGGACAGATTTTCTCTTCCGATGTCTTTCGTCCCATTCTTGTAAATCTCCATGGTCTTTTTTGTTTCCATTCTTTGCATCCAATTTACTGTCTCCATTTCTCAATCTTTTTGATAACTCCTGGTTGCCTATTTACACTTTCAGTTACCCTGTACTTGGTTGCCAAGTTTATTGACCTCTTCCTCCATTCTGTGTCCACGCTTTTCAGGTACAGATACTTGTGTACTTTAGCCACCCATTTATTTTGATACATGTTCCTGAGTATTTCTTCAAAACTTATTTTGCTCTGGCGCTTCTCCGACTTCAGACGAGGCTGAACCCATGTCACCCTGCATGGCCTCATTTGGGGTTTTGCCGTGGGCTCCCAAAGCCAACTGGCCTACCAATGTTTGGTTAACTTGCAACACCGACAAGATAGTATCTCATTTTAAGCACCGAATGGCATTTGCAAACGTTAGCGCTGGCATCATTACTCCTTTCAAGATTCCACGCACCACTTCATATTTATTGTGGCCCCACAGTTCTCTATGTTTCATTATTGCCGCATTCCGCTTCCCCTTTATTCTCAAATTATCTTGGTGGGTGCTTAAGTAAGTCTTTCGTTTATGTATATGCTGAGGTACTTACATTGCTTGAATATGGGTATGACTTGCTGTTGAATTGACACCACATAATTACTTGTCTCTTCATTAAAAATCATAATTCCCGATTTCTCGGTGCTAAAAGCTTAAGGCCTAGATTAGTCGCTGCGTTGCCACACGCATTCGCAAGTGTCTGTAAATCTCTTGCGTTGTCCACTAGTAGCACTATGTCATCCGCATACATTAGTTCAGGGACCTTCTGTTGCACCATTTGCCCATTACGCATGTAGGATAAATCAAACCCTAATTCACCGTTTTCCAGTAGTCTTTCTATGGATTGTGATGGTACCTGTGGCACCCTTTCATGGCAGTGCAAGGCACCAACTAAATGATTGTACGGCCTCTGAGATTGCATGGCACGCCTTTACTCTGGCCGGCGGGCAGGGGGGGGGCTTCAATAGACTGGAAAGAGCGTAGCCAGGGAAGGGGGTGTGAACGCCTTACTCTCCATATCGTGGTGCTCGAAGACAAGGGTTGTCGCATGGCCGGTGGAGGTGTGGAGAGGCTGAGGAAAGCTGCGCTTGCTGAGAAAATGTCTTGCATCACGTGTAAAGCGTTTAAAAACAATTGCATTATCACATTTAGCAGCATTTGATGCCTCGATTGTGCATCAGCCTTTGAGAAGAATTGTATTACAAGCGCCTGTGTTCAATTTATGTAATTTCTTTCCTTTACTGAGCCTTCACATACAATTTTCAAGCTGGAAAGAGTAATGAGAACTCGGCACTAAAATGATCTGTTCCTTCCGGGTGAACGCATAATTACTAAATGTGTGCGCACACACTTGCGCGTAAGAAATGCAGAAAGAAGAAACACAGCAGATTAAAATTTTTGGTGGGGATTTTTTTTTTGACATTTTATGGCTTTCTGAATTCAAAATGTTGGAAAGAAATTAAGAAAACCTGTCGGCTTGATGCATGTCACCATAAATGAAGCGTCTAGCTGTCAATCACTAGGTAAAACTGTTGTTCCGGTGCTTGCCATTTCTCGCAAAGGAACACGTAAAGAATTGGGTGATATGATTAAAAATAAATTAACAATCCTTTCTTCAAATTAAAAAATTTAAATTCACCTGGAGGGCAGTAGTATAAAGGGAGGCGCTTTACAAAGAAATTTGTTAAAGGATTACCACAAGTATACATCGTATAACAGAACAGCTGCTAAAAATAATAAATATACTTTCATCGTAATTAATCTAGGTAATTTTGTAACGGAAGAACTACATCTATTGCGTTAACGATAGATGTAGTTCCTCGATGTATCCTCACATTAGCGAGGATTTCTCGCCTAGTACCTGGCTAGCCTGAAAGCACCTAATAGAATTAAAGAAATTAAAAGTTGCAGCAGCCATCAAACAATCAGGTAGAAAACTCATTACCATTTCAGTTTACTGACATCAGGAGCGTGTTACCTAAACGTGAAAAATTTTGCAGTGTCATCAAGTCATCTGGCTCCCAACTTGTACTAACTGCGACATGGCTAAACCCATTCATCAACAATGTTGAAGTTTTGCTCTCTCCCCCTCATTTTGATATATTTAGGCGTGACTAAATGAACAGACGAGGAAGAGGCATTCTTAACACCGCTCACCATTTTGTTGCACCCCTATTGCTATCACTCTAAACCTCGAAATGGCTTTTGTCCTTTGCAGGGCTGTTTATCCACTTGTTGTCATTGGTGTGTGCTGCCACACGACTGACTCAGATACGTCTTTTATGAAATAATTCCATCATGCCCTGCAGCTTATAACGTCAACTTATAGTTATTTGGCGACATTAACTTTTGTTCAATTACTTGGTGCAAACCTTCATTGACAACTTTAAAACACAACATTGAGAGTAATGTTTTAACGCTTGCCTCACATTTAACTCATCTCAAGTTGTAACTTCCGTTACTTGACCTGATATTTGCATCCCATTCTGTTAACATACCCCGGCTCACTTATCTTGATGAAATAAGTGATCACGTAACCATTCACGAATCCTTTGTATGCAAACATAAACATTCTCCTAAAGCTAAAAAAAAAAACACTTTGTGAAAAGGGTGATTACGAGAGTATTAACAGGGAACTGAGTTTTGGCATTCCTTATCAGTAGACTTCTTTTTTTGCTTCGTTGAATTAAACTGGTCGCTTTTTAAATTGGAGATGCTTAGGCTCATCAATAAATACATCCCTACAGCTTCCATAAAGAAACGAGCTACGTATCATGGTTTTATTGTAAGTTAAAAAGGCCCAAAAATAAAAAAAAATAGTCATTTTAGGCAAACTAAGTTTTCCGGTGACTCATGCACGTGGGATAGGTATTGCACTGCCGCTAAGGTGTTTGACTCTGCTTTGGCTCAAGCCAAATGCTCATTCTTCAAATTCGCATCGTGCAGCTTTTTGCAAACCAACCCTGAACAATTTTGGAAAATTATCAATCCAAAACAAGCTAAAACATCTATTTATCTTCAAGACTTCACTGGTAAACCCATTCCTAGTATTGCAATGGTGGAAATGCTCAATTCTGTGTTTTGTTCGGTTTTCACTAAAGAACTCAATAATGACATCCCACATTTCCCACCCTTTGATTACCACATTATGTCAGACATCACATTTTCCCCTGAGGGTATTGCCAAGATAATTGACTCATTAAAGCAGTCTTTAAAGCAGCCATTAAAGCAGTCGGAGGGGACGCTCGTAGACTGGAGGGTTCACGCTTGACCCAATTGGTGTGTCTTAGCTCCTGGGATGGCTCAGCAATTAGCTGGTTCATCTGTTGAACGGCCATGGCGGCTAGCAGCTGCCATAGCGAAACGGCATAGAACACACTTTCCCAACAGTTTCTCGGTTCCAGTGTCAAGGTCGGCGACGAAGTGGCATCCAGCAATCGCGTATTCATTGAAACGTGTCTTGCCATGGTGTCGCCGCTTATTTATGTATTTTCAACTTCACGAAGTTCATCACAGGAATGCAGGGGAAGGTTGAAGGTCGCTGCTCCCACTGTCCGATCGTAACAGAGTCCACTCCTTTATCTAATTTACATTAACAACCTACCTGCAGATATTTATTCAAGGGTATGCTTGTTCACAGATGGCTGTGTCATTTATCGCCCAATCATTGACTTTGATAACCTGGCTCTCCAAGACGATTTACTAAAATTAGGTAAATGGTATCGTGACTGGTTAATGCTTGTGAATACTAGTAAAACATCTTTAGTTTCTTTCCATAGATGCTATTAATACCCAATGTATAAATACTCTCTTAATGGCAATGACATCACTTCACACTCTTGTGCCATGTACTTAGGCATTAATATCTCCCACAACCTAACTTGGGCAATGCACATAACCAGGATTACTAACAACACTAACCGAACTTTAGGTTACCTCAGGCAGAATATAGCACAGTGCTCCCCTTCTGTAAAGCTACTAGCTTACAAAACTCTAGACCGACCCAAATTAGAATGTGCTAGCTCTGTTAAGGATCCTACCGAACATAATTCTAACTGATCTTATTGAAGAGATAGAAAACCGTGCCACTATATTCTTATGTTCTGATTACTCTTACACTACTCGCGTAACTGATCTAAAAGAAAAAGCATGTCTACCAAGTCTTCAAATACTCCGCAGAACGGCAAGGTTTTCACTGTTTCATACATTTTCAGAGTGCAGCTCTAAAGCGCCTTTTCCTGCGCTGAGCGTCAGCGTGCCTCGGTGTCTCTTGTAATCGAGCGAATGAGCACAGTGAAAGATCAAAGCGAATGCGGAGGGCAGCGGGAGGTGAAAGAAAACATGAGGCAGAAAGGTGGAGAGGAGGCAGCCTCCGCATGTTTAGTTGCCGCCGCGTGGGCGATCTCATCTGCGCTTTGGGGGGGGGGGGGGCAGTGTGGCGTGAGGTGGGGAGGGCTACGCGTGTCCGCGGCGTCAATTGCCGAGGTCATTCCATGGTACCAGCGTGTGTGATGGGGAAAGCTGCTCCTGCAAGGGGTGATCGTGAGTGACTACGCGTAAGGCTCGAAAGCGCGTGAAGAAAAGCGTAGTGCCCCACAAGACGGGCTGTGCAGCGACGATGCGACTATGATATGGTACCAGAGTAGCGCACGTCGTCTGTATGGAAACAAAGCGCTGCATTAGCGGAGGTCTGTCTGCAGCAGCTGTTGTGAATCGTGCTTACATGTCACCCACGCGCTGCCTCTCGCGATCTCCCAATTAGTGAGGCAGTTGTGCCACACATCGCTTCGTTTGCTATGTGCCACACGGAACAGATTGTCCGCGCCAGCTACGCTACTCGCAGCGTTCTCTTCCTAATATAAACCGTGTACCTATATAATCATAATAAAGATTTCGCATTAGGGAGTATCATAATCCTCAGTGAATTCTAAAAATTTTTCATGCCTTTCCTGGCTGTTCTCCCATCAATCCAGCTCATCGCATCTCTCAGCACATCAGCCATGCTAAAGCTGTATACCCTCCCTGTGCCCATACTGCCACACACCTTCAATCGTTTTTATCAAGCAGCCATCGACTAAAAATCTCCCCTCAAACACTGTCCTTCATGTCAACCTGGCTCACTTCAAAGCCAGTATTTGTCAACTTAACTAACCCACCCCTCATGTAAGACCGGTTGTACAGGGTCCTTGAGGTATTGTCAATAAATATATTAAAAAGTAACTTGTCTAATTTCATTACACATTCAGGTAACAAATTACTCTTAATTAGTTGCCCTCTTTTTGGCACCCAATCTAGAGGGGCACATTATATTGTATTTATTGCTCACCTTACAATTAGCAAAAAATCTGGTAGTACGCTTTCTGACTCTGAGTCATATTTTTCACTGACAAAGCTTTATTTTCGCGGCACCAGCCTGGGAGTAAAGGCGTGCATGGTAGTTTGCCATGGCACCTGCACAGGGCGCAAGTGAAGTGGTCCGAAAATCTCGGGACTTTTGTATACTTGTCTATATAAACCGGTATTATCCGCGGAGCACGTAGCTGGCAAATCAAGGTCACTAGCTTTTTCGAAAATAATTTGTAACAATAATATGCTGCGCTTTGAGGTTTAGTAATCACACTCAATTCGTTTTCTCCAACAAGTGCTCGGCTGCTGTTAATTAGCTAAAGAACGTCATATAGCATGTTGCCACGCTCTAAGTGTGTATTAAATTTCTCCACTTATTTGCAGAGGGTCTGGATCAAGGTGTGGATGTGAATGAAGATGAAGCCCTCCTTGAAGAGAGCCTACTGCTTCCCACAGAGGGCAAGGCCAACAATGGAGATGTTTTTGCTCGTGAAGAAGAGCTGCTGGCAACGCCTGTCACGAAGGAGCCGCCAGCAGCGGCACAGTTGAACTTGGATGCTAGCAACCTCACGGCACCATCCATAGCTGCTGCTGCTGCTCCTGTTGCTACACAACAAAAGATTGCTGTCACACCTACGGCCATGGAGCCAGCCTCGAATGAAAGCGAGGCGAAGAAGGTTCGGTTGAAAGTGACATCCCTATCCGAAGGCGACGCGACTGCAGCGACGACTGGTGCTCCCAAGGTGCCCACGAAGGAACTTTCTGTGGAAGAGGTGCGTAACAACTGAGACATTCAATACGATACTCCATTTCATGCATAGCAGGAAACGCTACGAAATCTAGATAAACTTCTCTGACTGCCTGCATATGCAACCAAAAAATAGTGTGTCACATGTGAAAGAAAGGTATGCGTCATGTAATTGGATGCAACATTAAGTCTAGTACTTTTATGTAGCAGAAAAAATGTGGGCAGCTTGCACTAGTGGTGCAAGGCTGGAGTAAACAGTGGAGCTACTGATCGACCTAGCATCTTCCAGGTTTTACTAGGCTTGGCTAAGTTTTTCTAGGAAATGCTAAGTGTTGCTAGGCACTGTATTCCGAATTGGCTCGCCGCCAACGCGCAGATTCTCGCTTGGCTGCGTGACGTGCTTCAAGATGAGTGGCTTATTCTTTGGTTGTCCGGATCTTCTTTGGTCGTCCCATGTCAAGGCTACATGTACGCGTCACAAAGTCAAAGAGAGTTAATTCTTTGAGAACGAGAGAGAACACAGTCAACGAGTTAGTGTCTTTGTTTCGAGAACACAGTCAACGAGTGTTCTGCTGCTCTCACGGCGGCTCCGAGCTTTATCTCTCTGGTGACGTCACGGCCTAGCTGTGCCTCCACACTTGCCGGGGCTTGGGTGGTCGAAACATGCTGAGCCGCCATCAGAGGTGCCTGCTGCAGTCACAGACACCGCGCGTGTTCGGTGCCAACGCTGGGAAACACGGACGGCGTCGGCAGCAGCTCTGCACGTTGCCTCATTGGTGTTGCTACAACTTCTTTCTCTTTCTCCCGAGCATAGCGCACGCCATGCGCATGCTCTCTTCCTTAACGTCCCATGTCAAGGCAACATGTGCACGGCACAGAGGAGGCGAAGCACACGCCGCTCTGCGAGGTGGTTGCTAGGCAACGTGCGGTGACGTCATCGGTCAGCGAGGTATTTTGTACGCGCTCCAACGGGCTGGCAGTCGGCTTAAACAGCTCCGCTGTGTTAGATGGAATGCATCGCACATCTGAAGCTATTTACCACCAAAATAAGTGGAGTGACACGCATATTCTGTGGCTAGTGGCCACAATGCATAGCTTGCACTCGTGACCGAAATGTACGTCACATACTAGAAGCACAAAGGGGCACAGATAAGTAATTTGATGTAACCTTACGTTCTCGAGCGATTTTTGCAGTACAGTCAACGACTGATTTTCTGGATGCCCGATAATTCGGTTGCCTTCGGGGCACCGCTATGTAACCCATAGGGTCAATGTATAAGAAGGTTTGAAATTCGAAAACATTTGTCGTCTGATTTTCCGAACTTTTTGCCATGACCGCAGGTTCGAAACGGCGTTAATCGAAGCCACCACCGCTGCCATATAATTATCTCATTTCCTCGAACCGGCGCTCTCGCAAGCAGATCCGCTGGCAGCCGTAGCCACCACCGCGGCAACGCAAGGCCTAGCTACTTCAACGTTCGCTACCAAACTTCTTGCTGTTTGGTGCCGTGTTTGGTGCCGTGTTTTTATGTGCTGTGGTTAGCAATGATGTCGACTCCGTCTTTGTAATTCTCACCAATGGCTTTGAAGCTCAGAAATTACGACACGTTTGCATAATGCCGGTTCCCGGAAGTCAGCTTCGCCTCAATACAGCAGTGTTACGTGGTGAAGCATACCAAGAGTGGGAAGGGGCAATTGTCTCGGGTCACGGTATGTTTTCCTTAATTAAAACGCATGCACCTGCCGTGTACTATCACAGTACAAGCACTGATACACCTAATAATTGTACTGGCAGGCCTTTAGAGCTATTTGGGTCATACCTGTGGCGATTTGAGCCCTTGGGGGCAGTAAAATGTGTGCATTCATTTTTTTTTCGAACTGCCTGATTTTTCTGATGTTTTTGCCGCCCCTAGGGAGTCTGAAAATCGGACGTCGACTGTATATGTAGTTACTCTCGCTTGCTTTGCTGCATTCCATGTTGAGCAAGGTTAATTCCTTTGTTCCTTTGTTGTTTGTTGCTTTTCTTCTTCAGAGGATAAGTCTGCGTTCCAAGAAGTTCAACATGCCACTTTCAGACACTGCACGGCTCAAAGTACGGATGGAAAGGTGAGCGCAGAAATATTTGTCTTTTGCTGGGAGCACAGTTGAGCAATTAGGATTGATTCTCTAAGGCAGGATGTTCTCCAGGAAATCTTCACTCATGTATTGACAGTGAATGGCGGTAAGGGGCGGTGGTGAAAATTTGATTACTGCTGTTTCATAGTTGAGGCAAATTATATTGCACCCAAATACATTGAAGTTTTGTCTACATTGTCTATATTTTAGTCTACAGGCGCTTGCTATTCATTTTCGGTATCTGAATCTGCTATCGCTTGATGAACGATTTCATTGTTTGTTGATTTCACGCAACTGACAATTCCACATTGTCTACAGGCGCTTTCTTTTCATTTTAAGTGTCCGAATCTGCCTTTGCTTGACGAACGATTTCATTGTCAGTTGATTCCACATAGAGATTGTCTGCATCTGTGAATCATTCAGATGTTTTTTTTTTGTTGGGAATGAAAACACCTGTGGTCATCTATTGGTCAATCGTTGATAGTGCTTTTTTCACTTTGAAGCTGTCAGTGAAGATGATGAAGGACGCAGTCAATGCTGCTGACGATGGTGAATTCATTCATTGAAAATCACTGCACCGAACAGTTGGAGGCTTGGTAGTAAGCTTCGAAGTGGCTAAACCAGGCATTGAGGAGTGCATGGCGACAGAACGAAACGACCACAAACTAAACGTGCCAAACTGCCAAACACAAATAGCTATGGCTGCCAGCACATCGGTGTGCAAGAACAGTGGTTCGAGGATGCAGGATAGTCAAAATGGCAGCAGTCGTGGCTTCGGTTCATAGTTAGTGCAACAAACTTGGATCAATCCCATTTCGCACCTGTGGTCAATGTAATAAGTTTTAAAAATCGGAACATAATAAGTGCCATGAAATTTCTAACATCATTGTAGATCGGCTCTGTGGGGTAGGATGTAGCAGTGCTGCAAAGACGTACGATTTATCAGCATGTCCAAAAAATAGGTTGTTGACGGTATATCAAACCTCTGGCCAATGTGTATGAGTATTTAGTACTAAAATTGTGGCAAGCAATCAACAGTTCCTCTCAACTGGTGTCAAATATAAGGGCAAGTTAGGACGAGTATAAATAATGAGGAAACTGACATTTCTTCGCGTTGGTCACATCACCTGTGAACAGTCAACTGTATGCATGTGATATCCAAGCAACGGTTAAAAATTATGTGATGGAGTTGCACAGATCCATTTGCGTTGTTGCAGTGTAGGGCTCTATAAAGCACAATGCATAGCAAAAAGTAGGGACAAATTTTTGTTGTTTTCCTGTTAAAGCCTACTGTACGCCCATAAAAATTCAAATATTGCATTCACTGCAGTATCACTCCTTTTTGATTTAGATTCTATTATCTAGCTTGCAAACAACATTCCAGATTTTGTTTCTTATACTTTTATACTTAGCTGCAATAGTTGTAGCTACAAGACGGTGGTTGATACTGTGCGGACTTGGATAGCAAGCAAGCATTTCTGGATGGCCGAAAAAACTTGACATGACAAGTGATGGCAGCAGATTGGCCTCTGTGTTGGCCAAATTTGTTGGTTGTCACCATTGCTTAAATATTGGATGCAAGTGATTGTTAAGGACTGTGAGCACGGACTGTAACTAGATTTGCCACATGTATCGGCCATTTATTGGTGCATGCTGTACATCTGCACATAGGTGCACTTCTCCAGCCCGCACAGTGTACAGTAAAACCTCGTTACTACGAACTAACTCCGAATTTTTCAGATTAACAAACTTTTCAGAAATCCCCAGTTGACTTCATATGGTTTCAATGATTTCAGTGCTACGAACTTCAGAATACCGAACTTATGAGAATAACTATCGTTATTCAGTTTCCGTGTCATGTTAAGCACACCTCAGTACTATGAACTAATATTACGAAATGTGTGGATTCTTAGATTTCTGTTTATCCTACAGCAACCGGAACAGTAGGCTAGCAGACGACAATGTGTAGAAAGTGGATGCTGTGGCAGATTGGTTAAAAAAACCTGAGACGGCAGCGGAGGAAGAAAAAAAATGCCGGCAGAGGAGTTTTTCTTTTCCTTTTTTTCCCCCTTTTTCTTTCCCCTCCTATTGCGGAGGTGACGACACATCAGGTTTTGCAAGCGCAAGCTCTGCCTACACATGTGTCACCTAGCAACAGATGCGCATCTCTTCCTTCTTTCACGCTTGTTTCAATGGTCATACCAGCTGTGCGCACAGAGAAATATAACCTCCGCGCTCGTGGGGATGCTACACGGTTGCACTTTCTGGGCGGTGTCGTTTACATGTGCTTGCACTTTGAAATAGTTGAGGTGTCTGCCTCAAGCGAAACAGTCGCGGTGTCCACGGCAAGGAATGTGAAAAATAAACAAACAGAAAGAAACAATACGCTTTGTAGGCGACATGGAGTGTCTTCCTAGTATATACCGGGTGCGCGAGGTATTTGAGAACTCAATGTGGGCTTCAGGCAAAAAAGAATATCTTCAGCAAAAATAGACATATTTTCACCAAACTTTGGGAAATACTTCTCTAACGGTTTATTTCCACAATTACTCAATGAATCCACCATCCGCAGCAATAACCGATTCAATTCGGCTTTGGAAACGGCTGCATGCACGGATCAGGTAGTCCTCAGAGATGTTGGCCATAGTCAGCAATCGTGGCCTTCAGCAAGTATTTTGTATTATGTGGCTGTTTTTTGGCCTCTCTCTCTCAATGACATCTCAGACATAGTAGTAGAGCGGATTTAAATCTGGAGAACTAGGAGGCCACAAGTTGGGAGTGACATGGTCGTAGAAGTTGTCAGTCAGCCACTCCTGGGTGACGCAGGCAGTGTGGGTAGGAGCTGAATCTTGCTGAAAGACATAAGGTCTTCTTTTTGAAACAGTCTCTGTCCAGGACTTTACAATGGTGACAAGCACCTCCAGGTGGCATGATTAACGCGGAGTCCTGCAAAAAAGTCTGGCGGCATGACGTCACCCTTGTTGCTGACGACAGCTAGCACCGTCACAGACGGCGGAAATTTTGTGTGCATCACTGAAGGCACCTGATCAGCGCTTGCGCAAAGCCATCTGTCGTTACGGCGCTCAAATTTTTGGTCTTGTTAAAGTTCTTTTCATCTGAAAAAAACCAGAGCATTCCAGACTCCTTAGGTCTCTTCAGCTTGCGCTTGGACCGGAGCAGACAATTCTCCCGAGTGTTATTGGACATGAATTGCTCCCTCCTCATGACATAGGAATGGTACCTCAAGTCACACAGCAAGCCTGACAGTCGACTCTGCGACTTGGAGCTCGTTTGCAATGGCCCTATTGACTTCCCTGGGTCGTCACTCACAATGACTTTCCACCGCTGGAGAAAATCGGGGGTTCTGACGACATCTGACCGCTGACTGTGCTTTTTCCTTTTTGCCACAGATGCCACGTCACCGCCAGAACACATCAGTTCTGTCCGCACCTTGTAAACGAGAGGTTTTGCTACATTCAGAAAGGTGGCAATTTCCAAGTCGCTGTGGTGTGTGGCCAGGGCAATGAGGACTGCATGGCGTTTCATTTCCTGCGTCAACCTGTACGCCTCCATCTTTGAACAAACCGCGCAGTATGAATGATAAGGGGTCAACCAACGAGAAGCCGCACGCCTAGATAAATAAGATGAACCTGCTGGTGTCTATAGCGATAAGGAATAGTGTTCTCAAATACCTCATGCACCCGGTACAGTACTGCGGTGGTGCGTGGCGGCAGAATCTATGGAAAATAGCAACAGCGGGGGCCTAGAGCCAACAGCAGGAATGGAACTACCGCGCTATTTGATACAAACGCAAATTCCTGTACCAAACTGCACCAACCACAGAAAATTGACCGAAATTGCACCACGCTGTGCCAGAATGGCGTCGGCAGTGGCCGCGAACAGCGAGCGAATTCATTCTACGAAAGAGAGTGCAGCCGTTCACATTCCACACACCGTGCGACGGCGCCTCCCGCACATTTTCTCATAATTTTAGCACTTAGAACACTGCGCTTTTTGGCCCATACGGCAAGTGGCCGGTGGGCTTGTGGCCACTCCTGGCTGTTGTCGCTGCTGTAGCAATAGCCATTGAGGCTGTATTTAGAGTGTACTGGAATAGGGCTAAGTGGACCGAGCGGCGCAGAGCTCCTTAGCTGAGGCACAAAACACCAAAAAGTAGGCTGAGTGCGCTGCGAGCGAACTAAATATTAGGGAGGCGCGCGCTGCAGTGGGTTCAGCGGGCTGGGCGTCTCTGTCCCCAAGGCCACTATAATGTTAAAAAATTCCAATATGTTTTTATGTCCACATGGGCAGGGCCTGAGCAGTTTTGACCTATCATGAAGGGCTATAATGATAGGTCAATAAAAAGTCGCATTTTCGCCCGAAAAGCAAAGCATCAATTGTGATAGCAAATTAGTAGGCAGCTATACCAAGTAAAGATAGCAGTTTTGTCGGCCGTAAAAGCTCGTAAACATTCACTTATGAACTAAATTAACTAGCATGGTGTCGCGCGCACAGGCAAACAGAAACATGTCTCACTTCGTGACCGTGGAAACTCGCTTTCAAAATGCTGAAGTGAGGAAGTGCGGCTGCAGCAGCGAGCAAATTGACTTTCGTGCTGCCTCTTGCTTCAGCGCGAACTAAGCGGCGAAAACAGCGCACACAAAGCTATTGGCACCGGTGCACTCAAATCTCTTTCAAGATAGGGCCCGCGTGGCTGTGCCTTACGCAGCAGCTGCCCGAGTAGAAAGACCCCTCCCCACCCTTCGGTGCATTGCACGCGACGGAAGACGGTGTGCTTCCTCCCGGCTTTCTTCTTTTGCGCACGCGAGATTGAGCCGCCATTGTCGGCTCACCCTCGGACGCTTTCACTACCACATACGGTGCGCGCGACAATGTTATCACTCTTGGACTTTATATGAAACATCATGGCGACGGCAAAAATGCACCTGGAGTGTCCATGTAATTACTATTGCAATAATAACAACAGATTGGAATAGTTTTACGTTATACCAGCCCAGGGTTGATTGCGGCTCTCTGGGTCTGCGGTGACATATGGTCACCCAGAAATTATGTTACCGTGTCGACTGGACCGCCTAATTTGAGAACATTTGCCGTATTACTTGTCGTATGACTGGTGCCAGATGTTGTGCCTGTACTGGCTCGGGTGTGCTCGATAAAATGGAGAGCTGTCGGGCGACCTCCTCACGTACGAACTGCTTGATCTGAAGTCAACAGTGCATTCTGGTCGCCCAGAGTCAAGGCCGCGATCGAGTCGTTCTCTTCCAGAGGGCGTCGAGTCTGGGCGCGTTGCTTGCGCAGTTCGTCGAAACTCTGGCACAAGCTGACATCAGTGACAGTTTATGGGTCTTTGGCCAATAACATTTGAAATGCATCATTGGCTATTCCTTTGAAGATTTGTTTGATCTTATCCGACTCGTGCATTGACGGGTTTATACGCCTACACAAGTCGACGACGTCTTCAATATAACTGGTGAAGTTCTCACCAGGTTGTTGAGCGCGTTCACGAAGTCGCTGTTCTGCGTGGAGTTTGCGTACCGCAGGGCGGCCGAAGATTCGGAAAATGTTGTCTTGAATGACGCCCAGTTATTAATCTCCACTTCGTCATTTCGGAACCACAGACCAGGGATGCCGGTCAAGTAAAAGATTACATTGGTCAGCCTAGTCGCATTGTTCCATTTGTTGACTGCGCTCACCCTCTGGTAAGTTGCCAACCAGTCCTTGATGTCTTGGTCGCCAGTCCAGCTGAATATCGGGGGGTGACGCTGAGGCAGCACGCTGGGACAGACGGGCTTGAGTCTGGAAGGGGCCTTGCGTGGCTGTTTCTTCCGGCATCGCTGAGAGCTGGAGGTAAGGTACGGCTTCATAGTTCCAAGTTAGGAGACTGGGAGAATACCCAGCATCGCCACCAAACTATAAGGGGGTTTATTTGCAAACAGCTCCGGCTATGCAACAGCCTTGGCCCAAGAGCATTGGTCGTTGTCTCGTGCTCTCCAGGCTGCCGGACTTCGTCTTCTCTCAGTAGTTCGTGAATCTATTCCCCACTACAGCCGCTGTGATCGTGAGCCTCGTCGCGGGAATATAAAGTTCGATTATAGTGCCACCACTGATTTGCGGCTTTACAGGAAAGTAGGTGCTGTGCCGCCACTCGACCCACGCTTCCATATTCTAGTAAGCTATAGCTACAAATTGTGCTTCTGCTACACACTTCATGTTGGTTTATTCTATGTCATGGTTTTAATGTGTGTTGTCATATTCTATCAAAATTCAGATTGGCCTGCTCCAAACTGCTTGAAAATGAAATTTTATATGCTCCATGCTCCAAAATGCAATTTTGTCTGCACCAAATTGCTCCAAAACGCAATTTTACCTGCTCCAAAAATTGCTCCAAAATGACTTGGGGCAGTCCCACCCCTGCAACAACGTTTTTGAGGATAGCCTGTACGGTAACAACTGATGGGTTGATGGGCGAAATGGTTAATTTTGGGGCTTTCACTATAACAGCCTTTCAGAATAACGAACAACTTGCAGCGGTCCTCTGAAGTTCGTTATGTTGAGATTTCACTGTACTGTCATGTTAGAATGAGTCAGAAATGGGAGAAGCCACTTCCGCTTAATTACTTTAAATTGTGATGCACCTGCTGTGCACCGAATGGTCATGCATAGGTATTCTGTGCACCACTGCAACATCTTGCAAGAGACTCATGAGTGGAAAATGTTGTACAACTAAAGCATACATGTTTCCATTTAGTGGCACTGCATTTCTCAAGCCTTGGTTTGGGTGTTTGGGAATGTGATAAAAGCTGAAACAGGGTTAAAGTTAAAAGCAGGGAACTCCTAGTACTCCTTGTATATTTAAATTACAAATTAGTAGTTTTTATTTTGCATGTTGTGGTGCGTTTTGTTATGTTATGTGCCTGTGACGTGCAATATGTATAATTTCGTTTCTCATCATTCCCGTCATGCCAGGCAAACCTGGCCTAGATTCAATTAAGAGCTTTCCTCTCACGAGTATGTATAAAGTACTCTTTTATTTTGTACATAATTTTCTGAAGTAGGTGTGGTCTTCTTAGGTACAACATGCTGTGCTTAATAATTCATCTAAGGTCAGACCAGAAAGATTAGACTGCTTGGTGCACTTTTTCTTCTGCAGATTTGGTGCTGCTGCCCAGAACAGCCCGGCTGCATCTAAGGACACCACCAAGACGAGCGCGGTGAAACTGTCCCGGACTTCCATTTCTGCGAACCCACCCGTGAGTGCTAGCTCTACGCTTACTGCACCGTGTAGATCTGTGTCACCAGATGACTAAGCAGAGAAATGTCTCGCATGTTACACAGCACATTGGGGGAGACGACTTCATGTGTTCCAGAAATTCACAAGAGCTTACTCATTAGCAACGTGTTTTCACTGATGTCTTCAATTGAAACATTCGTACGTGGTTTTCAATAGACCACAAATGAAATCTGCATTTGATGGATCCCAAATAGCATTCATTATAAACGATCATTCTTAGTGAAAGACTGGGATCTCTTTGCTTGAGCACTGGCTACGGGCACTTCATTCAGCTAGTAAAAGCTCCAGCTCCTGACAATGTGCAGTGTAAAAAAATGTGGTTGATCCCTCTTATATAGGAATCGGTATAGAACACGAAAGTGAAACGTGTCTTCACAGAAGTAGTGTAATGTTTATTGCACATTGATATATAATGTCTATTGGTGTTTTGTGGCTAAAGCGCCCTTAGGCGTTGATGCACCCACGCTGACGCCTGGTGGCACGTCTCCTCCATCACGACTAATAACGTCGATGACCAAGAGCAACCGTCGTGCATATGGAAGCTGAACTACGCTGCACACGCTAGCACAACGCGAAAGACGAAGCACGTAACTGACACACTAATACAACGCGCAAGACAAATCACGTAACTGAATCGTCACCGAGTCAAATCAGCGCGTACAGCGCGTCGTAATTGCAGCCTCCGCGATCAACTTCAGAAACATTTTCAGAGCTAATTGCGGAGGCCACGCTCCGCTGTGCTGAGTACGGTGAACGCCACCTAGGTGGCGTTGGTAGTGCTTCTTGATGCCAGCGTCCCTTCGAATGCTGGCATCCAGGCGTCGTAGTGCTGAGACCACCGAAGCGTTCACTGTCGGTGCGCGTTAGTAGACAGTTTTAGCAGAGCGTTGCTTACGCTCCGCTCCGCTAACGTTTCACGCACACCACTGGCTGCGTGAACTGCGTTGATTTGGCTTGTTTGACAAGCGCGTCTGCCAGAGACGCCGGCCACGGGCGCTCAGCGCGACTGTAAAACGGCAAAGCCACCAGTAGACGCACCCAAACGCTCCGCTCATATGGCTTCGTAGCGGACCGTGGGCCGCGTTCTTCGTTCCGCTGCCGATATGGGCGTTGTGCGCACGCGCATTAGCGTTCCCGCTAGCGTTCCGCTGAGCGGCTCTGCGCGAATCGTTCGGACACGATGGTCTGAGCGGAGCGGACCGTGAACGCTCTGCTAAAACTGTCTATTGTCATAATGCAGTACTTCTCTTTTCTGCTCGTAGGCGGCGGCACCGCCCCGAGCAAGAGCGCGGGTACACGGAGGAGTGTTAGATATATAAGGCGCGTCTGTGTAGCTCTCTGCAAATGCGTTTGTGGCGCAATGGGTTAAACGCTCGGCGATCTATCGTCGCGGACCGAGAGGTCGTGGGTTCGATTTCCAAATTTTGCATGTTTGTGGAACTTTTTCTTCTGGTTTCTTTCTTTGTATTATGTTCGTGTATGTTCGTGTGACGTATTTCCGTGACGGAAATACGTCAGTGAAGTCTTGGTGGACCCCGGCATAAAACACTTTCGTGTTAAAAGATGCAAACACACCTCCTTCAGCACTACACCCCACACATGCCATAGGCTACAGTGTCCTGCTGCTGCTGCTTGTGAAGTTGCAGGACTGCAGTTCATTTTTATGCCATTAGGGCTACATTCTGATGAAGGCAGAACTCCAGTGTTCTTAGACTTCGGAGCACATTAACTTTCCTTACCATGGGGAAATTGGCTGTTTTAGGGGCGAAGCTCCTTAGGATGTGGGTCTGTCCCTCCTCTGTAGTATGTAGTAGTAGTAGTCGTCGTAGTAGGTAGCCACGTCTACTTTTATGAAAAAAAAAAATTCCGAAAGTTGTGTCCGTAGCGCGGAATCGAACCAGGGACCCCTCGCTTCCGAACGCGGGGCGCTAACCACTACGCCACGAAGCGCACATGGACACACGCGCCATGATGACAATAAATACCCAACATTAACGAAAAACTGCGCGTTTCTAACGCGTTTGTGCTAGCGCGTTACGGCCCGTGTAAGAAGCTGGTATAAGACGCTGTGGCCTCTCCGCCTTACCCCCGTATTCATAAACGCTCCTCGACTTGAACTTGACTTGCCACCGCCTTGGGCAGCGCGTTCGAAACGCGTTGAAGGCGGTGGCAAGTCAAGTTCAAGTCGAGGAGCGTTTATGAATACGGGGGTTATACTCTCTCAGCAGTCATGTGATGGCGTCGGCAAACGCGGTGCACGTTCCGGCATGTGTAAACGGCTGCGTAAGACGCTGTGGCCTCTCCCCCTTACTAGAGAGTACTGCACGTTTCTAACGCGTTTGTGCTAGCGTCCCCTTAAGTGGGAGATGGTGCAATTATAATGAAGGGCGCTGTTATAAAATAGGAATGACGTCACATATGGCGCATGTCATTGGTTGAAGTCAATCGTTCGATTTAGTGCGGCGAGACTGGGCGAATTACACGGAAGATTCACGGTTTACCGATGATTCCCTCCGGAGCTTCGCCCACTCATCATCATTCACCCCGTGGATATGCGGTGTTTTTTTGTATGTTTGAGTTAGGAATTTTTTCTGCAACAGCTACTTCGTTTGCACGATGATGCAGTACATAAAAGTGAAGGTAAATGAACGTGCTTTCAAATAATATTTTAAAAAAATATAAAAAAATTTTATTGTCGTACAGAATTCTTAAACAAATAAAAACCCAAACATTTTCAAAAACTGTTTGAGTAAGAAGTAACATCTCTGGCAAAAAAAGTTCTACAAAGCTTATGACTGATACAAAATAGTTAAGACTTCATAGCAGAATATGACAGTAAAGTTGAGTCTTAGCTTAGTAACCTTTGGAGCCATAAATGTTCCATTCAGCCAGATTGGTGTGCCAGTCGCCGAAACAGTTTCTTGTTGTGAAGCACAAATGCACATTGCATGTGCGACAGAACACATTCGTCTTGTGTGCTCAACTTTCTTTTCCTCGTAGCACTTCCTACAGTTCCGGCGAATGTCCTTTCTTTCAGGCTTGTGCTGTACAGCTGTGAGTGGTGAAGCTGGTGAGGGAGGGACAGGAACTGGTGCTGTGTCCTTTAGTTTTAGGAGCTGTCCAATGAGCTCTGTCCTGAGGGCCAGGTGGTCAAATCAAGAAGGCCTAGAAAGCTCACGTGCTTGTGGATGCTGCGTGCAGTATGCTTGAAAAACAATATAGCTTTTCACAGCTGCGATGTCGATGCAGTGGAAGATTAACATTTTCCACCAGCGGACACATTTCCTCAAAACATTGTACATGCCAATCAGCTGGTCCGATTTACCGACTCCAAGCATTCCGGCTTTATATACGTCAATGAGCTTTGTTTTTCTTTCGGCGATTTGTTGCCACTTCCTGTCCTTCTCTTCTCGTCGTTTGGCAAGCACGTGCGAGTTAGCTGTATGTGCAGTGCTAACCATATGCACAACATGTCGATCCTTCCATGGAAGATACAAGACTCTTTTGCCAGCGGATGTCTCCCATTTTAGCTCTCCTCTCCCAGGTGATGCCTCTCAGTTCTGTGGGGAATCCCTGGCAATCTTTTCGTGTTGTGTCGCACGCTAGCATCTTGCGTTCCAAAAGGTGCACAAGAAGAGAGGTCAAAGTGTAGAAATTGTCCATATAGATACAGTAGAACCCACCTTATACGCTTTTCATGGGACCGTAAAAAAAACCCGTAAGAGCCGGGAAACGCAAGAGCCGAGAAATAGGAAAAATTGAGAAATGAGTGTAGGGTGCTGAACTGCACACAACGCGTGAAAAAAAGTCTTAGTTTTGCCTGAAAGCCGAAGCATCGATTGCAATAGCAAATTAGTAGACAGCTATACAATGTAAGGATAGAAGTTTTATCATCCGTATAAACTTGTAAACATTTGTTTATGAACTATATTAACAAGCATGGTGTCAGCGCCCACAGGCAAACAACACATCACACTCGATGAGCGCGGACACGCGCTGTCAAATGCTGGTGTGAGGAAGCGCCGCTGCAGCAACGAGCGAAGTGACCTTCATGCTGTTGTCTATCACTTCGACGCAAACTGTGCGCCGCAAACACACAGCACGCACAAAGCTATGAGCCGCCGACGCACCTACACTGCCTAGACTCTGCCCCCAACACAGATCGCTTTCAAGATACGGCCCGCGCGCCGCCGCGCAGTACACAGTTGATGCTAGAGTACAACACCGCTCGCTATCCCTCCCTCCCCATCCCCCCTCATTGGTGCCTCGAGCTCAACAGAAGGCGCGCTCCCTCCCAGCCTTTCTTTCTTGCGTACGCGAGATTTAGACGCGGTCGTCGGCTCCCCTCGCATGCTCTCACTCACACATACAGCATACAGCGAGTGGTGTTATCGCCCTTGGACTTCATACGGAACATCTATGCGCTAAAACTAATTTTAGGGCCACAGCGCGTCATAGACACGAACTTTAGATAGCAAATACGGATCTCAAAGGGCATACTTTTGCTGGCAGAAACCGAAAATACGTCATAGGTGTCACCCCCGGCACTTTGGGCCATCGTCAAGCCACGGCTTAGCAACACGAAAAGTCAAAATGGCCGCTTGGGCCGATGTGGGGTGGCAGTTCGTAACGTATGATGCAGGAACGGTCCCACAGTTGTGACGCAACTTCGGGGTTACCAATGCATTTGGTTCTATGGGAGCTGTGTCGGGAGCGGCCGAAAAGGATGTAACAGCCGGGAAAACGCAGCACCTGGGAACATAACAGCGGGGTTCTACTGTAATGTACCCACGATCAAGGTACTTGTCGCAAAGCTTAGTCACCAGATCAAAGGCCAGCCCATTGGCACCAGGTTGTTCGCGCTTCCCTGTATACACTATATGAACTAGATGGTGTAGCGAGTCTTTGGGTCTGCAAGAACCCATAATTTATAGCCCCATTTTACAACTTTGTCTCTAATGTACTGCCGAATTCCAGATCGTGCGTTGGATTTTACCATTCTTTCGTCCACTGTAATTTCACGATATGACTGTAAAAATGTCGCGGAGCAGTTGTTGATGTACTGAAGAAGCCAGGACACCTTGTCTAGTTTCTGTGCGGCAGCTCTGTTGTCGGTTTTTGTGTCAGAAACATGCAGCATAGCCAGGAATGCGGTGAAACGTCGCCTTGACATAATGCTTGGAAGGAGAAGCCTCGAAAACAATTTTGATGTTCTCCAATACAAATGCAGCCGCGGCAGTTCCAGTATTCCCATGTACAACAGCAGGGCGATGGACTTCATCATTTCCGCTGGGGTTACTTTCTTCCATGAGCCATCCTTCTCGCTGTATGTCGGTTTGTCAAGGATATGCGTCCGTGCATATTGTTGGTGTTTACAGATATAGCATGAACGACCTCCACCATAAAGAACAGGCGAAACAAATCTAGAGCTCTTGCCAGCCGCTTTGGACCCCTACGGAGCGTCATCCTGTGGTCAATGCCCAGATCTCTCTGAGGTCGAAACTCCACGCTTCTTTGAGCTGGTGGTAGCACATCTTGTCCAAATGAAGTGGACATGCTATAAACAAATAAATTAATCATTTGGACACCAACAGGGCAATTGAACCGGCTCTAGATATCAATAAACAAAATCGATGGCGAAAACGAAACTTGCCTGCTGATCTGCTAAAGTTTCCTCATTGGAGCTAAACTCCGACTACGCGACATCGATGTTCGAGTCATCACTACTCGATGAGTCTGAAAGATCACATCTATCATCATCGGGTTTGAGCAAAACTGCTTTCTTACGAGCGCGCACGGTTCCGGATGTCGACGCCATCACGCCGCTTAAGTGCGCCTCGACCTTTGAGCTCGCACGTCCTTTAAAGATTACTGCCGCACGGTAAAAATGTGAACCATGCAGAAACGGAAACTCTACTTTGCATACATTCATCTAGATGGTGCTACGAGTCCAGGAGCACGGCGTTTTTTTTTTTAATAGGTGCTCAGAAACGTTGATCGCAGGTGATCGATGCCTAGTGCCATGGTAAGGAAAGAGTTAAGTAATCCTGCAGAGTCACAAAATTTTGGCAAGTAAGCAAGCAATCTGTGCTCTGTAAAGATGAGCAAAATTTATTTTATTGCACTAGTACAAAGCTAATTGTCCTGTACCTCATATAACTTGAGCGTCGGGTAAGGTGACAATGCAGTCAATGCACGTTTGAATACTTTTTGCAGCTCTTAATCACTTGCTTTTGCTTTTCAGCCTGTTGACTTGGCAAAGTTGAAGAAGAGAGCCGAGCGGTTTGGCCAGAGCGTGTCTACTGTGGCAAAAGATGTATGTGCTTTTCCAGCATTTCTTCTTTATTGCGTGTCCTGAATCTTTTCTTGTGGTTTGAAGGGTTAAGGGATTCAAAGAAAAAGCACTGCATTGGATGATGCTCCTTAAAGCTTGTGAAAACAAGTAACAACAGAGTTAAAAAAAGGAAACTTAAAGTTTTACCAAGGTTGTTAAGGTTTCCAAAAACTCTGAATTAACCAAAATTTTAAAACTTATGGAAGTCGAAAGTGACTGTGTGCAGTTAGGCTGGGCAACTTGGCAACAGTGAACACTGAACAATAAAATAATATTTTGGATCCCACAAACTAGCTGTAGAGAAGGGATGGTCATGCTCTTTGCAAAAACATCATTAAGAGAGCCCACTTTTGTGTTAATGGTAGTAAAACTTGCCACCTAGTACAATAAAGTAAGGTAATGAAAAAGTTGCAAACTTGACTGGAGAAGATTTCGTTGAATGTCTCTACCTTTAAAGCGACACTAGTGAGAAACACTAAATCGGTTGAGTCTGGTGAAGTGTTCTTTCTAAGATCATTTTCACTTTGGCGTGAAATACTAGAGGACAGAATGAATGCCAAAACTTTCCTTTCTTGAATTTTGCACCCAGATTGCAGTGCTGATAGGTCAGATTTTGAAGTACTTTCTCATGCTGCTTTGATGCAGGAAAAATTCTTCAAACTTCTTCAGCAGAAACAATGTAATTTTCCCTTATTGATGAAGAATCAACAGTGACATCATAATCAGTGACATCAGAAGGTGGTGTGGGAACATCAAGGGGTTGTCGCCACCTGTACAACTCACACCTGTTACAAAGGAGAGGCAACATACTTTTGGATATAACAGACCATTCTTCTCACTTAATTTGGTCTGTCTAAAATCTCACTTAGTTTGGTCTATCTAAAATATTCCTGCAGCAAATTTTACTTTTACAGTTGGCTGCAGCAGACAAAATTTGGGGCAAATTTTGTCTAGATGCTGACACGTTCTTTGCTGTGGTGATGCGCGTGTGGCTGCGCACTGCATGGAACTATTTATGGCCACGTACGGAATCTGCGACAGTGCTTTTTTTTTCTTAAGCAACAAAAAAACTAGTGGCAAGATTCCTGCAAAGGAGTGCCGTGCCGCATGGTGCCCCACTGGCTAGCAGAGAGTTTTTATGAGGACCATGTAAGCGGCCCACCCCTGTCAGCCTGATGCTGAGCAAGTGCCGAGGTGTCTGCTAAACCTAACTCGCATCGCTTCCAAGCTGTGGCATTGTGATGAGCAGGTTCTTTTGTTTAATATTTTCTGGCGGTTCTCTGAGGCGAAGCCTCCCAGAACCCAATCGAGGACAAAGCCGTTTGTTGGGAAACACACACACAAACTTTTAATGAAACTAGAAACGAAAATTAACCCACAAAAACAAACACAAAGATATCATGAAAACATGTAGCTAGAACGCTAATGATATGAGGCAAGTTCGGGCAGGCTGCGGGTGTGCGTATGCACTACAGTCTCGACGCGGCGAAGCGGAGACGACGAGAGAAGCGTTGTTGGTCTCACCAAAGGTCGCTGTATCGGACCGGCTACCAGAGCGTGGCAGCTCTGGCTCAGAGGAAGAAGACAGGCAGCTCGGCAGCACGGGCCGACGGTGGTGGCGTTCTGGTCGGGCAGCTGATCGTGGCACTCGGGCTCGTAGCCCGTCAGCTCACGTTCTGCCCACGGACGCAGACGCTCACCGGCCTCGGGCAGCAGCAGTCGATTATCGGGCAGGGTGACGATGCCCGGGAAGGCAGGCGGCTTGGCAGCAGGGGTTGACGGCGGCGGCGTCCTGGCCGGGCAGCTGGTCGTGGAGCTCGGGCCCGTAGCCCGACTGCTCTCGTTCTGCCCACGGGCGCAGACGCTCGCCGGCCTCGGGCAGCAGTTCTCGAATGGATGGGGTGGCGGCGCCCAGGAATGGGTTGGCAGGAGGCCCCGGCCGGGTGAAGTCCTGGTGGCTCGGGTCCGGAACCCGACGGCCGTCTTCAACTCCCGATCCGGTGGCCGACCTTGTCCTGGTGCCGCTTCTGGAACTCCTCCCCCTACTGCCAGCGCGGCTCCTTTTTCTGCTGCTCTGGTCGATTCGTCGATTTCTGATTGGCTGCTCGAGGCTCCGTGTTCTTTTGTGATTGGATTGGCTTTTTTCTTTTGATTTCTTTTCTTGTGCCGCGTGTTCACGTGCCGAACGGTCTTCGGCGTCGTCGTTTTCGGCGCGCCACGGTAGAGCGGCGCGCGCTCTCCTTGTCGTCTGCTCCTTGTGTCCAACCACCGCACCGCGTCGCGCACCACACATATCACTGTCTCTTACCGCCGCGCCGTGTCGCGCACTACACATCACAGGCATACAGCATTTCAAAACCAACCACTGGCAAATTGACAAATGTATTGTTATGAGAGCGCTTTATTTCTCAACACATCAGTTCACAGTTCACACAAAAAAAGATGGGCAGCTATTCGGGGCGTCCAGACTGCAAAGCACGTGGTGCGGTCAAGCCATCTTGCATGCAATGCACTGGCGCCGTACGGGGGATCCTAGTTGAACTTGCCTCATATTGCAGCTCTCTTTCATACAGTAGTTGGCAGTGGTTGTTGCTTGTCATGAAAGGTATCATTAATACATCAGTTTATTTTATCGAACAATCATTTGTGGGAAAAACAAACTGTCACTCATGTTTGTGTCCACGGCGACGCATTCGGTATGGGGCCGATATGGGTATGGACGGCCAACATGGCAGGGAGCTGGCTGCATTTGCAAAAAATATTGCTTGAACCTATTTTTGAATGAAACCAAGGAAAGCATAAGGCAAATTGGTTGCTTTATTTGCAATTTAGACATTATTAATTAAAAGTAAAAAAGTGCATGAAAAAACATCAGCAAGAGCATAGCCCAAGTACAGCCAGCGTCTGACTTTTCAAACTTCATAGGGGCCGAGAATAGCCCAAGTACAGCCAGAGTCTGACTTTTCAAACTTCATAGGGGCCGGGAAAGCAAAAAAAATCGTGCAGTTCAAAAAAATGTCACAGTTTCGCCCTAAGGGCGAAGCAATGAATGCGATAGCAACACAGCAATGTCATACGAAGTAAGGTGAGCGGCTTTGGTAGCAATGTGAATTGTAGTAAACATGAGCTGATTAAGTAAGCAGGTGTGCTGCGGCGTAAGTAGACCGACATGAAGAGAGACTCGATGACCACGAGAAGGCACGTGTGAAACGGTGGTGTTGATGAGAAGCGCTGCCCGTGGGCAGCGCGTGCGAAGGGACACACCTGTAGCGCTGCACTGCTGATCCGGGCAGCATTGCATGTGTAGCGTGCGTTGGAAAATGTGGCCCGACTATTACTAACTGTGGTGTGAGCGCGCACAAACAAACATGAATAGATCACACTGAATGACTGCAGACAACGACTGTCAAAACGCTGGCAGCAAGCGCATATACGCCGCAACGGGGAAGGTACGTGCGGTATATCGCTTCAGCGGAAACTGAGCGGCGAATGTAAAGGTCAGAGCCGTGTGGAGATAAGAGACGGTGCGAGCGAGCGACGAGCGCGGTTGTTGGCAGAGTAGAAATGCGCCCCCCCCCCCCCCCCCCCCCGCCCCCCTACGCTCCCTCCGGCGCTCGCTTCTCGCTTCCTTGCTTGCGCGTGGAAGATTGATCGCTCTCCGTGACAGCGGAGAGCGAACGACTGTCATAAAAATGACAGTCGTGGTGGCTTTGGTTGATCACGCTTCCGACCTGTGGTCACGGCAAAAAGTTCAGAAAATCGGATGGCGAAGCGTTTCAATTTCCTAAATTTCAGACGGTCTTATACACATCGGCTCTATGGGAGATGGGGCAATACTACGAAGGCTTCCGGATTATTGTGCGTCTGAAAAAACAGTTGGTGACTGTAATGCGAAAATGTGGGTTCAGATTTCACCTGTGGGAAGTTGTTTTTTGCTTGTCCTATGCTTCTCTTCGTTTCATTGTCTGTTGCCTTCAGATCAGAGGAAGTGCTGGATGATGGGTAGGCCTTCCTGGTTCTTATTTTTGGCTAGCTGATGTTACCAATAGCATTTGTTGTACTGTATAAAGGCTGTTATGTATAGAACCTCAGTTTTTGTAGTGATGATTTTAATTTTCCATGCTTTGCGCTGCTGAGCACGAGGTCGCGGGATCGAATCCCGGCCGCGGCGGCCGCATTTCGATGGAGGCGGAATGCAAAAAACACCCGTGTGCTTGCGTTGTAGTGCACGTTAAAGAACCCCAGGTGGTCAAAATTAACCCGGAGCCCTCCACTACGGCGTGCCTCTAATCAGAACTGGTTTTGGCACGTAAAACCCCAGAAAGAAGAAGAATTTTCCATGCTTTTTGTCCTGTGGTTGTGGCATTTTTGTGCAGTGGGCCACAAATACGGCAGAGACACTTGACATGACATCATCGTCATGATGTCATGACATGACAACATGACATCATGAACAATGCGCTCATTTTATACACTCATGATGTGACACACCTCCTCCCCATTGTATGTGCCGTCACGTGCCCAATGATGCACACACTAGGCCATGCCTTTAGTCAGCTAGATGGCTGCGGTGTGACGTGTGCAATAATACACGTACTAGGCTCACCTTTAGTGGGCTAGAACCGTGGAGCCGCCGTGACGGCAGAGACACACACCTGTCTCGCAACCCCAGTGGCCCGGGTTCGATTACCACCCAGACCGAAATGTACCAAGTAGTCTTTACAAAGCCATTAATTTACTTTGTTCACAGAAACATACCTAAGAAATGCAACTTCAAGCATTTTTTTATGTGTTCTTACTCTTTGTGGTGTCGGCCATTTTTGGTACCATCTTTTGGTCACGCTGATAGATTTTCCCATAATGGGGGTGTATAATGCTTTCGCATTAATACACAGTATTGCATGCAACTGTCAGAAGAGTTCTCCTTTCAACAGGTACAATTCGTTACAATATCTGTGCCCAGGGTCTGAAATTAAATTGAACCATACAAGGCAATTCTGTGCAATTGTCCCTTTGACCACTGGTCAGAGACTGTGTGGTAATTGCGGCATAATTACTACCATTAGCTCTGATGTGGCAGTGTTGATTGGACACCTTTTCCATTAATCTGTTTTGTCGACTCTCTTTGGTGCTAACAGTTGGAGGAAAAGGAGCGACTTCTGAAAAGGAAGCAACGATTCAACTCCACACCAGCGCCAGATGTGAGTGGAATACTGCAGTTCCAGAACTTTTTTCTTTTCTTGGCAGAGTGATTTCAGATGTGTTTTGTCTGTAGAGTGCAACCACAGTTCGAAGGCCAACCCAAGGTGGCCTTCTGATATTTTAGAGAAGCATTTGCATGAAGTTCGAAGTTAGTTATTGCACAGGGCAAGAAGCTACACTTTGAAATATAGGTCAAACCATTTTCCTGTGGTTAAAAAAAAGTGAGAACTATGTGAAACAGTTACTACAAAACACATTTTGTTTGTGTTGGATTCTCATCCAGGGACGACTGCTAGCTGCGTTTGTTGCACATTATCATTGGCAGTTCCCAAAGCATTTGTCATGTAGCACTTCTTGGAGGCTCCTGTAACATTCATTGGGCAGTGAGCGACATGCAATGGGCAACTGAGGTGCAGGCTTGGTGATCACTGCAGCATAGGTATCCTTGGGTTATTGCCGGCCATTCACTCATTGAATTGTTCACAAGCCCAGTCCTTAAAGTGATTGTCTACTGTCAATAGCAGCTTCAGGTTTTTGCACCTTGTGTACAGGCTGCAGCGGCCAGTGAGAGGTCTCTTCTATATTGCCTGTTTGTCCCAATTGGTTGCCGGTTCTTTCACTGCAGTCTGATTACAAAGCACTAAACGCTCACCTGCTTTTTTTGGAGTAACTCTTCCATTGAAGAAAAGAACCTTTCTGTTTCCTCAAGAGATGCACTTTGAGCGAATGCGACTGTCTTTGTGATCAATATGATGTGCTGGCACTGGGAGAACCCGATGAGGTTCGCAAAGAAATTCCACTACAGTGTCTCCTCATTCAGTATTAATAGTGTAACAATATGAACAGTGAACAATGTATGAACAGCTCGGGGAATGAAGTTTTCGGTGAAAGTCGACAGTTGCAGTGTATCGCATTCTGTTCTCCAAGACAGTAAATTGGGACAGTGTTGCCATGCTCCCCATTTGCTTCCATGTATACTCTCGCATAGTTTTTAAAGCAGTACTCAACAGAGACTTTCATCTTGCACCCTGATATAGTAGTCAAGCACGTTTGCATAAAGTTTGTGTGTTTGCAACAGCGACAAAAGAATGGCGATACACTGTCTGCTTTTTTTTTTTCTCTCTCTCTGGCTCGCAGTGGCCATACAACTTAAGTTGTGCCATAGACCGCTGTGTAATACCCCTGTCACACGGTACATGTAATGGCATTCGCAGTGAATGAGATTACGTGTTAATGCCATTTTTGTTGTTTCTACACGGGCATAGTGAATGACATTCACTGCTAATGGCATTCGCCCGTTGAATGAGTTTCCCGAACTCATTCACGCGCGACTTGTGTACTCGACGACAGGGGCTTGGCAAAAAATTACAAAATAGATAAGTTAAAACGAAATGTTATATATTTTCAGATAACCATCCAATGTTTACCATTGTATTGTTAACAATAGAGTGAAAAGATGTAAACAACAAGCACGATTTGTAGGGTTTCGTTATCATAGCAGCCTGCTGATAAACATTGCCATCAATTGTGAATGTCATTTTGTTTACCCGTGTAGACCGGGAACCCAAGACGGTAATGACATTCGGTATGAATGTCATTTACTACAAATGGCATTACATGTGCCATTTGACAGGGGTATAAGACAAGGGGAGAGTTTCCCACAAAATGGTTTAGAAGTAAAACCACCTATATTCCCGTTTAAACAGCAGGTGCGCTCGAACTACAGTACCATGGAACTCCATTGATACGTTCCTTTCGTGAAAACGTCCGGGAAATCGGGCAGTCCGGAAAAACGAATGCACGTGAAAACGCACCTTTTTGGTAGGTATTTTTCGCTGACGGAGAGGGTCACGGCCGGAGTACAAGATTCTCATTGCTATTCAGCCAATGCATCGTTTAGGTGGCTCTGAAAAGAGCCGTTAAAAAAAAAAAAAAAAAAATACGACGTGGCCGGCGCTACCTCATAGGTCAGCACTTGGGCGCAAAGAAGTCGCTTATTTTATTTTGCACGGTCCGCTTGCCCGCGATCATGTCTGCCTCAATTTCAGTCAACGTCATGTTGCCGCTGTACACCGATGACAGTGTCATCAGTGCTCGCGTCAACTCCGAGCTCGTTGGCTGTGTAGGAGCTGGCTCTTCGTTCTCGGTGTCGGAGTCGTCGGAATCCTCCGTAACTTGACGAATGATTTCGTCATCGGTCAACTCCGCACATAGCTCGAGGTCTTTGTCAGCGTCGGCGAAGCCCTCAAAGGTTATCCCGGCTGGAATCGACACGCCAGCAGCGCGCAGATCGTCGAAGGCAACGTCCGCGGATGGCAGTTCGTCCATGGAGGGCAGTTCGCGGTTGGCAGTTCGTTCGAAGGCGCGGACGAAGACGAAGGAGGAGTCGGTGCCATCGCTGTAAACGGCGAATCCGCTCGACGAAAAGCGCAGCACGAAACAGCTAGGAACTCGGTGGATGCTGAAGGTCGGGAAACGTGATCACTGAAGATAGCGCGCAGCAGCAAACGATCAACCGCAGACACGACCGCAGAGCTGGCAGAGCTGACAAAACAACACGCGAACGAACACAGTGAGGTTTGGCTTGGTTAAGCTACGGCTGGCAACGGATTGACACGTGCGGTTTCGAGGTTACGGCAGCCGCGGCGCGGTGCGGCGGTGCTGCTGGCCACACCTGCGATGCGAGTATGGTGGGTTCGAGGATATGAAAACAGCCAAAATGGCGGCGTCGGTGGTGACTTTCGGTCGGCGGTTAACAGTAAAAAGTCCGGGAAATCGGATGGCGAAGGCTATAAGCGTCCGGAATTTCGGACTTTTTAATACATTGACTCTATGGGGAACTTGACGGTGCCACAGATGAGTCCGGGAAATCAGGCATGTTCGGAATTTCGGGCGTCCGGGAAATCGGACGTCGACTGTACTTTCTCGGGACCATGTGGAAACATTGGATAATTCAGGCGTTGTACAATCCGATAAAAAAAAATTGTCTATAATACACAGTTTTGTGTGAAAGAGTTGCAAGGAGCATCAATTCAAGCTATAGGCTAATACTCTGCAGGACTGAAACCAAGCTGGCAAAAAAAAGAAATAGTACTGCATTGCAGGTGCCAATCACGCTTTACTGGGAAGATTTAGCATACTGTGTTACGCGATTTGCACTCACCAGCATGCTAAAATGTTCTCTTCTCATTTACAGTATTTAAAGAACTGTCAATTTCTTATTGACTTTCTTTGAGCTATGCAGCAACAGATGTCTTTCTAGAGCAGCAACTTCTGTAAGGAGGTCACCTGCGGCAGGCGGCACCTGCACAGATGAGTCTCCGAATGTTGTTGATGCTATGCAGCATATCCGCAAACGTATAGGCACAACCACTGTACTGTTATGTTACCATTTGATGTATCGCCATTCTGTAATGTTGTGCAGTGCAATGGTCATGTGAATTTAGTGGTGAAAAGGGAAATTTGCTCTTGCACATTGCTGCGAAGACAATCAATGTATATGTCGCAACAAGTGACCGGTACGTTGCAATAAGCAACAAAGTTGCATAAGCTAGGGGCTGCGCAAGCATACTGGAAGAAAACGTGTACAGAGCAGTTGGCGAAGCACCCTAAGAAGTGTGCATTGGTTGAAACCTAATCCTTCCTCCATGGCCAAATCTGCTAAGCGCAGCGCTACATTTATTATGGGGCCACCAAAGGTCTCGAAGTGCATTGCACAATCTCTGGTGCTGTTTGGTCAGCATCGCCACAATAGAGCTGTGTTATGCAGTGAAGCACATCAAGAGTGGAAAGGGGCCACTGTCACGGAACATCGTACATGTCCCCCAGTTATACATCGACACACGTGCTCTCTGCGGTCACAGTACGAGTGCTGAGACGTCTAATAAGTTTACTGGCAGCATTTCAGAGCTGTTTCTGACGTTGCTGTGCTGATTAGCGGCCTTCCTCGCTGTTACGTTTTCCTGGCTGTTACATTCTTTTTAGAGTCCAATGAAGAACGTATTAGCGGGGTTCTACTATATAACCTTTTAAATGGAGACGCGGGTCGAAAAGTCATGGTTTTCTAAAAAAATATCACTTTTTGTTTTAATTCGTATTGTCATATTTGGTCTATGAACTTTTATTTCTGTAAATATCAAGCCGAAATTCGCGCAAGAAGTCACCGAAAAATGCGCCTAAGTGAGTGGCGGTGACACTAGAATTCGCCAAAAGTCGCAAAAGTTCGCGCCGTTCGCATTGTTCCGACGCGGTCGGGCAGCGCCGCCCGCCATTTGCAATCATCGGGGCGCGCAGCGTCACCCCTCTCCTCCAAGGTTCAATGGCCGCTAGTCTCGTGTGTTCTCGGAGAATAAAAGAAAAACGAGAAAGAAGACGCGACCGTCGCGCGTTTTAAATTGCGCGCCAAGCAGCGCGGGGCCGCCATTGGACCGCCGCCGCGTGTTCTCGCTAGCAGCACAGTTTTCCGTGTTCTCTCCGCGTTTCCTTGAGATGACAAGCCCGAAAAAGTGCAGTTCCGACATCCGGAAGTATAGAACTCGGCACAAGTACCAAGGAAAACGACGTAAGCCGCTCCGAAAAACGACAGCCGGGAACGACGCCTGTGACGCTCCGACGTCGGTTAGGCCTACTGCCGACATCTTTAACTGCGACAGCGGTTCTGAAATCGACGCTGCTGTGGAATTCGTCAGCGCATCACAGAAGAAGATAGAATTCTTCAAAAGTGAGCCAAGGTCAGTTGGTGCTTCTGCTGCTAGCACGGTGTTGTGCGAGATCGGCGCATTGACAGCACTAATGGCAGGTTCGGCATGCCCCACTTGCCGCGAACGGAAGCTCGCCGTCCGAGAAGCAGCCGAGAAGCGCAAAGGACTTTTGTTCTTTTGAGCTACGCTGCGACAATGCTGAGTGCCCCGAGTCTGTGCTGTCATTTACGCATACGTCGAAGCGGATCAACTTGGTCGGCGAGAGCGGTGACCCCGGAGCTAACATTCGCTACGACGGCGGGAGCTCGCGCGACGGCTTCGCCGTAAACGTGAAGGCGGTTTTGGCAGCGCGTGCCATAGGTGCAGGACATGACCAGCTTTTGCAATTTTGTGCGATCGTCGGCCTGCCAAAACCGCTGCATCAGAAGACATTTCATGGCATTGCCAAGAAGCTCCATTGTGCTGCTATGGAGGCTGTTAGCCAAAACTTGGAAGAGGCACGAAGGGTCACGAAGGACGCCGTTGGCGGCGGCGATGTGCCGGTCATGTTCGATGGCACTTGGCAAAAAAGGGGCCATAAAAGCCACAACGGAGTAGGCACAGCTGTGTCCCTGGACACAGGTATTTGCCTGGACTTTGAGGTCCTTTCGAATTACTGCCTTGCTTGCAGTATACACAAGGACATAGGTGATGAAGAAGAAATATGGGAAGCCTTCCATCGTCCTGTATGTGAAAAAAACACTGATTGTCCATCCCATGCAATGGAACCGGAAGCAGCAGTGGACAATGTCATACAAGACCCCACTGCACTTCACAAATTTTTTGAGTGATGGCGACAGCAAGGCCTACACTGCCGTCTGTGGGGCAAAGGTGTATGGCAATACTGTCATCGAAAAAGAAGAGTGCACCAATCACGTTTCAGTATGCCTAGGCACTGCTCTGTGAAAAATGACGCCACTGTGCGTCACAGCCATCCAGAAGCTGCAGACATATTATCAAATAGCTATAACAAATAACAAGGGCAGTGTCTGCAGCATGTACACTGCTATATGGGCCTCCTATTTTCATTCTGCGCCAGTAGCCACAAATTTTGCCCTGCTGGACCAGATTCGTGGTGTAAACACCGGCGTGCTGAAGCACTGGGGGAGCCTACACCATGCCACACCCCCTTGTTGACTAAAGCACAGGGCTTGGCAATTGTGCCTATTTATAAGCGCCTTACTGATGAGAAGCTCCTGGCTCGGTGCCTTCATGGAAAGACACAAAATGCAGCCGAGTCACTCAACAGCAAAATATGGCTGCTGTGTCCAAAAACAAAATTTGCCTCCCGGACATTTGTAGAGACAGCCACGGCTATTGCCGTGCTGTGGTATAACAAAGGCCATGCCGGCTTTGAGCATGTCCTAAAAGAGATTGGACTACTTCCCCCAGAAGAGTTGGCCACACACACTGACCGTTGCGATGACCTGCACATAAAGAAAATGAACTTGAAGCGTACAGCAGAAGCAAGGGCGCATCGTCGGAGTGCAGTGAAAAGGGCTCACACCGAGGAGACCAACCGTAGGAGCCGTGAAGGGCCAAGCTACAGTGCGGGAGGGTTCTAAACACTTTGTGTGCTTTCTGTAAAAGCTGCTATTCACTGTGATCGAAGATTCATGTCATAACAATTGCATTTTCAAGAATACATGCTTTTGTAACTTTTAAGCCTGTTTTTTTCATTTTCAAATTTTTGGAAATTTTCATGTTTTCCGGGAAGCCCTTTGTTCACTTAGAATTGGCGCATACTAACGAAATTTGGCGTACATACTCTTGAAGGTATGTAGAGTGCCGATATCTACTTGAAATTGCGTTATCTCTCAGTAGTAATTACAATAGTACAATCAAACCTGGGTATATCGAACTCGCCAAAAAACGTTTATTAGTTCGATATATGGCATAATTCGATATAGGCCCGCTATAGGATTTCATGACGCAAAGGAACATACCAATAAGAAAAGTACTTTATTAATATGGTGGCTTACTTGCGTGCCCTACTTTGGAACAAAATAGTCCTGGATTTTCTTCTGTTTCAACGACTTCGCTGCCTGCAACAGCACGCACGCCTCCACGGCGACGTCGGACTTCTCACCGCGCTTGACTCGATTTACGATTTCGAGTTTAGCGGCGAATGGCAAACTCTGCCTCTTTGCACAAGCCATGACGACAGCGCGCCAAGGAAGTTCACAGAGCGTTAACAGGCAACACCACCAGCACGGACCACGCTGAATGAGGACTCGAGGAAAAGAGGCAGCAGCAGGCACACAAGCATAAAGAAAAAATGGCGCTCACTTGTACCGCCTCCGCGCCTCGGAGAAATCACGACGGCCTCTGATTGGCTGTAAGCGCTGCGAGCAGGCCAGGATTATTTTTTGCAGGGGGGTGTTCGCCCGTGCACAGCCGGGTCTAAACCACTTTTTCTAGGGTGGCGCCGGCAGTTTTCCCCGCCAGCGCAAGGGAAAGCCAACTTGCTGGGGCACTTTTGAGGCACATGGAGTTTGATATATTGGTTGTCGTTCCTATTTTCGTTCGATGTAACAGTAACTCTTGCTATATATTCTCAATGTAAATTTACAGTGTTTAGAAATTGTTCGATATACGGGATAATTTGATATAAACGGGTTCGATATAGCTGGGCTCGACTGTACAAGGTTATGTTTCATGGAACTGAGAAAAACAATGGTTGAAATGTCATAATTTTTTTGGCACACTTCCAGTAACTGTACACCTTTAGCTAAATAAACCATAGCTCGATACCTTTTGTGAAAGTTTAGTACATAAAAATGTGCCCGTACAGATAGCTATAATTTGTCATCGAGTATAACTCGAGAACTATATCAGCTACACAAAAACTAATTGTACATTTGAAATCTACATGAAAAACTATCTTATTAGCTGAGTTTCCAAGTCTCTAGCACAAATAATAAAAAAAAGTTGTTTCGAGGAGTGTCTTCCCTTAAGTATATTCCCAGATCGTACAATCCTCTTAGTTATGGGTACAACAGGCAAAGTTGAAACTACCTCATTTAAGTTATGAAGTTAAAATTGTACATTTTCAGAGGCATTTATCATACTTCTTTCTCCAAACGAAGGAAGTTCTGCTGCACTTTATAGTAACGCTTATTTCGCTGATTTTGATGTCACCTGGCCTAAAAGACTAAAAATTTATGACAAGACTAAAGAATTAGTCTTGACATAATAGGTGATGTGTGACCACCTTATAGCTACGTATTAGTACTGTCATTTCCATTGTCTGCTTTTCTGCGCTATTCAGAAGTTACTGATACTGTATCATAAGTCTGCATGGCAGTTTAATTTAAAGGAAGAGTTGTGTGTGGACCGAACATCTTTATTATTTGACTTAAAGTAACATATATGTTACATATATCTGTTGAAGTTTGTGTTTATATTTATGCACATTTACCATTGTATTTTTATGTGAAATTTGTCATCAAATTTTTGGAGATGTTTAAAAAAAATGTACAGCACAGGTCTTTTTAAAATAGTTATTGTTTGTGATTCTACAAACATCTATGGGTGCAGTAAAGAGCTACGCTGCGACAATGCTGAGTGCCCCGAGTCTGTGCTGTCATTTACGCATACATCGAAGCGAATCAACTCGGTCGGCGAGAGCGGTGACCCCGGAGCTAACATTCGCTACGACGGCGCGAGCACATGCGATGCTATGTGCTTTTGAAGTCAGATGTTTGGAACAATCTTTTGACAATCTCATTCTTAAAATTTGTACTTAAATAGGATACTATAATCCATTATTACATTCATGTGACATCTAGTATTGTGATTTGCCTAACATGATTTTTGCATGCATTTGATGTGTGAATCAAGCCTCATGGTGTGTTTTGTTAGTCTCGTGATGCTTATGACCTTTCTCTCCTTCAGGCATCAAAGAAGGCAAAGACAATCACTACCTAGACTCAACGGTTTTCGCTGTTTCAAAGAGTTGACACAGCCACAAAATGGATGACAGCCCTCCAGGAGCTGCTGGAGGTTTAAATTCAGTGTTCGCCAACCCTCATCAACATCATTGTGTTTTTTGTTACAAAGTTAATAAATTATTCATATCATTTAATAAAAATCCTACTTGTATTTGTCTTTGGAGACTGCTATCTAACCGACATTTGGAAGCTTTCTTGGGAGAGGTGGATGTTAAGGTATAATATAGTGAATTGTCCCATCGAAAACACAATGATCTGCCTCGCCAAAATTTGTTTGCCACATGTAACTTGCGCTTAGTGCTCAGCGCAGCACGGAGTGCTTTAAATTAATAGCACAAGGAAGCAATGCCGTATATGTACTAGTTAGTTATTGTAAGGCGCATTGATGTAAATTTGAAATGTTTAAAGTCATTACAAGCATATAGTAAGTCTGTCATAACATAAACGAAATAACACTGTTTTATAAATAAAATAAAGTATTTATTCTTTAATAAATTTGTTATTGCTTAAAGGTAATAACAAATTGACAGGACCATCATGCACCAAGATAAACAAGAAACACGTCGAACACGAAGTTCAACAGACACGGTGATGCACGATGATGTGTATTATGGTCAGTCGTGTTGATATGATACATTCTATCTTCAGCATAGCGCACGTCCCATATGTCAAACCAACTACCCTAATATCATCACCCTTTGCTAACAATGAAATAAAATGCATAATGAGCTCATGTTTCAACGGGAGAATAGTAAGCCACAAGACATGCGAGCGACAGGTACTTCCGTTAATCAGTTTTCAGTGATATAGGGAATGGTGGCGATGATTCGAGCAACACATGCATTGCTCTTCACGAAGAGCGCACATTTCCGCAAGCGTTGGCAAGCCTTGGATTCTAGTCTGCTTGATGATGCGCCGACTTCAAAAGACTGACTAAACGAACTACCTGACCATAGACAATATATACGACATGTGTGAGTGGCTCACATTCTTGTGCTATTTTATACTTTATTCCTTCTTTTCCTTTTTAACTTTTGGCTAGGGAATTGTTACAAAGCCCGCCAGTGTTAAAGGGCCTCGGAATACCTACCTACCTATTTAGCTCCTCAAAGGTGCAGTGAGAACGACGCTATTGCGCCCCTCCCGAAGTGCCGCCCTAGGCAGCTGCCTGTTTCACCTACAGAACGCAACGGCCCTGGCCCAAGGAGGTTATACCTATACGTCTACTTGGACTATAACCTCCTTGCCCTGGCCGCGCATCTCTCATGGTGATGTGCCATTTCGTCTTGCCGGCTCGCTAAAGTTTCCCCGACAGTCTGATCCCTGCAGTGTGCGGGATCTGCTTTATTTTCGTTACTTCAGTGCTGCCATGCACAATTTAATTTACAGGTTGATGTGAATTTATGATGGTTGATGAAACGGCATGAGTGAGTAAGCTGAAGCCGATGCCATGACACGTACGTGTGGCTTGCCAAGCAGGTTGCTGAAATGGCAAGCAAGGTAAGATCATCTGACGTAAGTAGTAATGACCGCTAGTTAAGAGGGTACAGCATACCTTGAGGGAGATAACAGCCTGAATTAGTAGATTATGTATTTTAGTATGCAAAATCCCAGTGAAAACGTTTCATCCGCAGGGCATCCGAATCATGCCCTAATGTCCGTGCACCGTTTCGGATACAAATGGAGACATCTGCCGGGCGTCTAGATTTAGATATCCTACCGCGGACGTCCCGAGGATATCGCACATGGACCTTTTTTCGGCATGCACGTGAATATTTTGTCATCCAAGTGGCTTTGTCCGAGTTTTCTCGTAACTGAATTATGTTTTCTGGCATGTTCTAAAAACAGTTTGAAGCTATCATGTCTGCAGCTCGTGTGTACGTCATACTTTCTGAATGTTCTGGTGCAGTTTACATTGAAAAATTTGGAGGACGCTTAAGCTTCGCCGTTATAAAAGTGGAACGCGATAGCATTCAAAGGTATGCTTATCAGTTCCTGGCAACTGCAGCATTTTTTGTCCAACTTCACCTCGGCGCGCGGCTGCCGAGGAGGCTAGCGCCATCTGGATGGTGCTTTCAAAAGGAAGGAACTGTGGCGCGCTGCTGTATGAATTGTAGAAATGCTGGAAAAGGGGTCTGTGTTTGAGTTTCGGCGGAAGATAATTGTTTTCTTGTATATTCAAATAACAATCCGACGCTATCACGTCTGTAGGTTGTGGTTAAGTCGTACTTTACAATTTTCTTTAAGGCGATCAGTAAAGCGTGCATCTGTCATCATGCCTTCGAAATCTGGAGCAGACTGCGTGCACTATGTACAGTGTAGACCGCTTATAACGTAAGTCGCCGGAGTCGCGAATATCTGCACTATAAGCGGTACTGCACTATAACCAAAACAACGATTTTCAAGCCCTGCACGTATGCAAAACATGTAGCCCAAGCATGTAGACACGCTTTGTACTATCGCGCGCACATCGCGATTACGTTTTCGTCAGTGAGCTGGCGAAAACATAATCGCGATGTAGCCGGTGCTCTTTAAGTTCGACAGCTTTGCACCGAGTCAAAACGAAACAACAGTTTGCCGCAACCGCTGCGGAAAAAACCGTGACCGCTATCGACGCGATTATGAACGGCGACTTTGCGGTGCTGAAGTCACGCGCCCGACGCCCGCACCGAGTCTGGACGAATTAACTACCGTTCGCTGCAACTGCAGTCGAAACCGCGGTCGCTATGTATGCGATCATCGATGGCGACTACGCAGTTTTTTTGGCACGCGGCCGACGCGCGCGCGTACCGAGTAAAAACGATACTGTTCGCCGCAACCGCTGTGGAGAAAACCGCGGCCGCTATCGACGCGATCGTGGATGACGACCACGCAGTTACGAAAGCCCGTGGCCAACGCGGTGTTATGCGCAGCGGTAAACGCAAGTATACAGGCTTTAAAGGCACAAATAGGCTCGAAGCGTCCCCGCGTTGTTGTCATTCACGTACGTTTTCAACTGATGGCCGTGGCGATGCGGACTCCGCCGCTTCGTTTCGGTTGGACGCTAGCGCCGTTCTTGCTCTATTGCGTCGCACATTTGCGGCGCTCCTCGAGCTCCGAAAGTAGTCAGAATTAACTGATGTGCGGCCAAATGAGTCCGAATTAACGAGAGTTTGATTGCATTGAATAATGCACACGCCGGCCGGGGAGCACGCACCTTGTTGAGAAGCGTGCTCGCTGCCGCCCTTGTCGGCGAGATTTTCCCGCGGAAGCCGCATTATAACCGGTATTTCGTCTCACGCGGCTGCACTGTAAGCGGTATGCGTATACATGGAGTGCTATGGGAAAATTAACGGGAGTTTGAAAAGACCGTACTACATCCGGTCCTGCACTATAAACGGTTACGTTACAAGTGGTCTATACTGTATATGCACCTATCCATCTCTCTCTCCTGCAAGAGATGTGCAAGAGGTGCACGGAACAAAATATTCCATGAATCATGTAAGCGTAACATCTCGTGAACCTTTTTTACGAATGAAATATAGAAAGCACAATATGTTTCCTTTCTTCTTTCAAAAAAAGAAAAAAAGAATGCTGCAGTTTCCTCCCCTGTGCTGCCAGTGTCAGCCCATTAGTGAGCGAGTACTAGTGAGTCCAGATGAGTGATTTTGAAGAGTGAGTCAGCCATAATATATATTTTGAGAATGAGTACGAGAGAGTTCAGGTTATTTTGCCTATCTATATGCCTATATTGGACCAAAAATGACTATTGTAAATACTGTCATAAGGCATATATAAATAGTCTAAATATGTCAATTCTTAATATTCAGGATGCTAAGTGCTAAGTGTTGCTAAGCGCCATTATACTACATGGCATCATCGACCAGGAGGGATCCCATATGCTTGGAGGTAGTGTCGTTGGTTGGCGCTTGTTCATTTGGTCATTTTGTATTTGTCTGCCACGTCGTGTGTGTGTGTGAGAGAGAGAAAGAGATCGTTGAGAGGGCGAGACTGGCGAGAGGAGGTCAGCGGCAAGATGAAAGAATGGCGTTCACAGTACACAGAAATCTTAGGTGGTACAAATCTGTGCGGTGCTTCTTGTCCGCGGTGGTTTAATTCGGTCATTCGTTTGTTCGGGCATGTCAGGGTACATACATTTGTTTGTAAAATAACCTGCAATTCTCCTTTAGATTATACTTTATTTAACGTCATTTAATCCACACATATAGTCATTCAAACTATATACAGCATCTGTGGCCTCTGGGGTTTTTAATTAACACGTATCGTGTGTAATGTACAATATGAACACTATAGGCATATACACTCAACGTTTCATGACGTCCGATAAAGGATTTCGGGTACTGCACTCCTACATTAGCCAATGAAATATCCCGGGCTGTCGACAGTAATACCGGCCTCTTTCTGCCAATGCCTTTTTTGCACAGCCATTTTATGCGTTAGGTGCTTATCAGCATTACAGAAAGTGCAAGAGTAACCACTGCGAATCAACGTTGAGAAATTACACATGTAGTGTATTATTGCTACGTAATATATATTTCGCATGTAATCAATTCCAAAGTAAACACATGTTCTTACACTTTTGCTCTACATTGCCAGGAATCCCGAGCCCTTTAACATTGCGTACCGTAATTTAAAAGTAACTTGCACTTTATTCTAGAATATGCGTATTGTTGTCTTGCAATAATCTGCTGTGCACTGTGTTATAATTTTGCTTGCGAAGCTGCACAGATATTCGGTCATGTATAAAAAAGAAAATGTTGTTTCTGTGTTTTAACTGAATTGACTGGTGGTACTCGCAAGTGCCAACAATTAAGGGTGCTCCACCCTTTGATGTTCGGCTGTTAGGCATGAAAGTGTTGCTGCCTCGCTACGCTAACCTTACCAGTTTAATCTATAGTTGGGCTAAGATTTGGTTAAGGTATTCCAATTACGCTTTCTCACGACCGTGTAACGTACATGCGATGGATCGTTAATTAGCGCCGTGCTCTCTCCCGTGTACGCACAATGAGACATCACGGTTAAAGGTTCGCGTGTACCGTGCAGTAGAGAGCAGCAGCGCACCAAAGCCTTCTTGCATATAGTAGTTTCATTGCCAATAACGAATAACAAATAAAATGAAAATCTCCCCGCGCATGCGTAACATCAGCGAAAAAGAAAAAAAAAAAGATGGAAATTGCCGTGGGTGCGGTTCATATGTAGGTGAGCACTGCAATGTTCCGGTACTGGAGGAAAGGCTCCCGTCGGTTGAAGATGAGCATCCACGGCTGGAAGCTGCTGGTGTCCAGGTGCCGAAGGAGCGCGGCTGACGCGTGGCTGCGCGCGTACAGCGCCATCCAGGCGCCGCGCTGACGGAACTGTGCGCGACCCGGTCCAGCAGGTTGTGCAGAAGCCGGACCGCCACGTGTTCGTCGGCGGCCACCAGCCAGCGCACGACGGGCACGCCGCTCACGTCGTTCTGGAGGCCCGCGTAGCCGCACACTTGGCCCTTGCTGCCCCCTCGGAGCGCCACACGGAACGAGATGGGGCCCTCGCGCAGAGTCATCCTCCAGAACCGCTTGCGGCCGAACCCGAGCGTGCTTTTGTCGAAGCTCAGCAGCGACGCGTACATCTGCTTCTTGAACTTGGCGATCTGGGACTGAGAAGGCGCGGCGCTACACGTTGACATCGGGCTGGTGCCACTTTTTCTCGCGGCGGACTTTCATGAAATTAATTAAATTGTGCAATTTTAGGTGGTCAAAGCCCCGATCAGATTATGAGGCACGCCATATATTGGAGGGAACCCCGGTTTAATCTAGACCGCCTGGGGTTCTTTAACGCAAGAAGCTATGATGTTGTGACCGTTACAGGTGTTGGAAAATTGACGAGTTGTGTCAGTCCGAAGTCGTTACAGATGCGAATAAAATGGTCAGTTTCAGCAGAAAAAGGGTGTAGGATGTGGAAATAAATTTGACCACACAATATTCCGAAAGTTAAAATAACCAAGTAGCAGAACAGGCACACTAGGGAAAATGACAGTCATCTCGTTGAGGCAGTCATGAAGTTCGTTACAGAATCTACTGTGGTTAAAAGTTGGTCGATAGCATACTCACAATACTATTTTCTTGAAGTTCCCAGTTATGCAGTACCGCACTATTTCTAACGCTGTTCTAACCAGAGTGTCTAACCCGAAAAAAAAAAAAAGAATACCGGTTTGGTTCTGGTTTGGGTTCAACGCACTTCGATTTCGTTCAGTTCCGGTTCCGATAAATAAGAATTCCTAACGGTTCGCGAACCAGTTCGCAACACTAAACCGGCTCGCAAACCAGTTCGGCGCAGTCCGTTTTTATCATTAGCCATGCCGACATGCTGCATAGAACTATCGACTTGTCCGCGTGGTACATGCACAAGTTTCATCAAGAGGAGGCAGAAATTTACGAATGAATTACACAGATACGGAGGGATTTTCATGTACATATTAAAGACACAGGTAATTAGTGAGAATGCTTGCATCAGTGTAAGGTTTGCGTAGCTTTTATACTCGTTACTTTGACAGCAGCAGAATAAGTTAATTTTCGTTTTGCGTCAGATTTTTACTACAGGACTGGCAGTGAGCGAACTGTGGCATGTGAGTTATGGTGTCGAAGACAGCGCCAATTCACATTGTATTACATAAATTACAACTTCAAATGTCTAGTCCGTAGCAAAAGAAAGGAGCCAGCATTTCAAATTACGCTCAGTTTTCCGCTTCTTTAAAAGCAGGTGAGGACATTGATGCTTCTGAACGATGAACAAGGACGGTTTGTGCTGAACCACACGTCGAGGTTTATTGCGCATCTGCAATTACTCGTAGTCTGACGCTGGTTAAGGGCGCACAAAGAAATCAGAAGCCACACATTGGGCCCCACGAATAACTTATACTACTCAAAGAGCGTTGCACTCTGCTTGGCTAAGCATCAAACGTGTGTTGAACCATAGGAAATGTTTCCGCGGAGCCTCTGAAACAACGTTTTGGCCGCGAAACAAAACTGGCATGGCCGACTTCAGAAGTGCAAGCGCCTGTGCCGAGATGGCCGTATAGTTAATAGAACGTACCCACCGTCTATCCCCATTCTCGCACACAGCGCAACTCGTGAATCGTAACAATCTGCTAGTATAGGGTGCGTCAATTGAGGACGTAGTTATTCGAAGAATCGTGCGAACTATTGAGCACCCGTTGTCGCCTTATATGCTTGAACTGTTTCGTGCCGAACCTGCAACTCTTATTTCCTTTTTTTTTTTTTTTTTGGTTCAGGTTAGGTTCGGGTTCAGGCAAGTTCCAAAATTATCGGTTCGTGTTCGGGCTCAGTACCGCTTATAATTGCGGTTCGGGTACAATTTTAGGTTCGGGTTCAGTTGACACCCTGGTTCTAACGACGACAGGGGAACACTGAACTTGATCATTCACTGCTGTCAGAACACCACCGCCGATTCGGTCAGGTCTATCATGACGAAGTATTTCTTTACACAAGAGAAAACTTCATTGTTATCAGCAGTACTACAGAGTCATGGTTCCGTTAAAACAATAACATCGAAATTGCAGTCATTGATGAGCGCACAGAAGTCATCTCTTTTTGACAGTGTTCTGTGAATCTTAATAAAAAAGTTGTCGCAGTTTCACCTGAAAGGCGAAGCATCAATTGCGATAGCAAACTTGTAGAGAGCTATACGGAGTAATGATATTAGCTTTATCAGCTGTGTAAACTTGGACATGCAGCAGCATCGGCAACACGCAGAACTGTTGTCGACGCCATCGGCGTTTTGCCCGCGTTAGCTCAAAATGCGTGCGGCGTTGGTGACTGTTGCCGGAGCCTCTGATATAAATAGGCACTTGGTGCCGCAGCTAAACGTCGCCTCCCTTCCCTCCCCCCCCCCCTCCCCCACGGCCTCTCGCACGTCGGAAGAAGGCGCGTTTGCTCTACATATATGGTGATTGTAAAGGAGAAACTTGACTATGATAGACCGAATTCCGTTTGCTGAAAACCAGCTAATTCTGTGCCCACAAGCAATGCTTTCAGTAGACGAGAAGAGGGACGCTATGTATGGAGGAACTCTGGATCAGTTTAGACCGATAACGAATTCGTTGAAAAGTGTGTTTCGATTCGGAAAACAATTGATTAGTTCAGGAGGTGATGAAGTCCAACCTCCCCCCCCCCCCCCCCCTTTTTTTTTTTCTCGAAGTTTTCTCCGAAAGCTCAGCGCCCGTGCGTTAATGTCACGTCACAAATTTCAAAGTACTTTAGCGTACTTGGGCCAGTTTGGAGCAGTAAACGTTCTCAAAGCTTGCTAGGATGAATCTTCTGTTCCTTTAAAATGCATGCAGTTGAGTGGATGCTGTAAAAATCTATGACGCCATAGTGAGCTGGTGCGAGAGCGTCAGGGCGGCGCGCACCGTGTTTAGTTTTTGTCTTTTCTGGCTTATACCAATTAGGCTCCTCCTCAAGGTAACAGTGGCGTAGTAGTACTATTGCAGAAGTGTAATATAGACATGCAGCTGAGCGTAAACAAAGTAGCGTTACGTGAATTAGATATGCAGGGACTCGACATAAATTATGCCGTATCAGTATGGCAATGAAACTACGTTGCTGAGAATCGGTCTGGGGCTGCATGCCGGGTTATGTTTAAGACCACAATTCTTAGCAGTCCGCGACCGTAGACAGACCGTACTGAGCAGAAGTATAACAAACATCTGCGGAGTGTAATCCATATATAGCATTATGAAACATCGTTCCATTGCACAAATAAACACGAACGAGCATAGAGAGACAAGAACGTTGGTATATACATAAAGCCCCGTTTTCTGTAGAATAAAATTCAGTTGAAGTAATGCCGGCGTTCTTGTTCTCTCTCTCTCTCTCTCTGCTGGTCCGTGTATACTTGTGCGCTGGAACGATGTTTCACAATGCTATTCACAACCAACTAGCCCAGCTGTTCACGCTTAGAGTGTAATCCATCGCTGTTTCGCTCATGATCGTGCACGTAATGGTAAGCGTTCAAAAGGGCATGGTGCCCCTGTCGCTTCCAAATTAGGATTCCTCGATGTCCTCCTAGGAGGGCATCGAAGCACTATTTCCAATCGGCTTACCTCGACACCGTCCGGCAACGGGACTTGGCCTAGCGGCGCGAGGTCCGTGTCTGACGCCAGCTTTCCGTGGAGGATGAGGCCCCTGGCCGACGTGTAGAAGCCCAGATGGCGGTAGTAGGCGCTCACCTGCTCGGCCGGCACCACGGTGAACAAGTTCTTGCCGCGCTGAACGCTCAGCAGTGCGTCCCACAGTTGCCGCTTGACACCGTTCGCCAGGAAGTCGCACTTGACGCTGTTGGCCGCGCAGAAGGCCTGCTCGTCCTCGAACACGATGGCGCTGATGATGCCGCAATGTGTGCCTGCGCGTAGGTGCGCGTGGCTTTTTGGGAGACGTGCACAATGAGCGGGTGCACGTTTGCAAACTGTGAAGTGTAAAAACACGCGTGTACGTCGAAGCCATCCGATGCGTCGAACGAAAGGTCGCTCGGACTGTTGAAATCTGCTGGAGACACGTTTGAATATTGCTGGAAACTTGTTGGATGCATTGTTTTGTGCGACCGGCTGTTGCATTTCGGATGGTATGGCTTCAAGAAACATGTGCTTTGTGCATGTGCTTTGTTTCAAGGAACGTGCGCTTGCCAAGAAACAGGTGCCTGAAGAATGGTAAATCAATTTACTCTAATCGAGCATTCCGTCAAGACAGTAATTTCATTAATTTAAGGGTCACAGAATGATTACTAGAACTGAAAATGGAGGGAAAATCAAACTTTAATTTCGTGAATTTCGCGCGAACTCCAGTGTCAGCAAGTCTGTGTGACGTCGCGGATATCAGTGTGTGTGTGTGTGTGTGTGTGTGTGTGTGTGTGCGTGCGTGCGTGCGTGTGTGTGTGTGTGTGTGTGTGTGTGTGTGTGTGTGTGTGTGTGTGTGTGCGTGTGCGTGCGTGCGTGCGTGCGTGCGTGCGTGCGCGCGTGTGTGTGTTTGGGCCGATGTCGCAGTGAAAGTTTTTATTTAAAACTTGCACTTGCTAAGTTCAGTCTTTTGCTCATTTAGGAATACAGTCTATAGTCCATCTTTAGCGATAAAATAATTAACTGGACCCGAGCAAGCTCAGTCAAAATCCATGACGTCACAGCGAGCCAGTGCGGGAATTTAAAGGCTGCGTCGCCGCCCGCCAGGCGTCTTTTCTGGCTTACCAAGCCTCCTATATCACGGTAAGAGCGTTAATTTTCGGATTGTTGAGAAGCATTTACTAATACAACTCAGATTGTTTTTCTTTTCTCTAAGCTTAACGATCGAGTTGCTAATACGTTTCTGTTCTCGCGTGTTCGATGTTAATATTTCTGTTCTTCGGGTGACGAATGCTCCGAGTAAACGAGCCATGACAGCCTTGCCTTCACCGAACATATTGGCAAATACGTCGCAAACATGCAGCTGCAAAGAAAACAAAGAAAACACAGAACACGGACAAAGAAGCAACAGAAAACACGGACGCGTACACGTGCTCTTCCTTTGTCACCTAATAGCAGGTGCAGCATCTCTTCCCCCTTTCAGACTTGCGTCCCACCTTGCTGCCGGAGTTAGAGCACTCGCATGCGGGATTTCGAATGCGAGTGCTCCAACCAATGTCGAAATTACGGTAAACATTGTGGTAATGTACTGACAGACATAACTTTTCATGCGAGATGCCAAAAAAAAAAAAAAATACAGCAACTGTATGAGAGCGAGAGTGCAGTGCTAGGAAAATGAGTTTCTGAAAAAAACAAAGTGTTGCTCTTTTACTGGAATTTTGCGCATCAGTTTCAACTTACATCACTTCTGTGTTTGTGGCTTAGGGTGGTATTGTCAAAAACGACGCGGTGAATTTTATGTATTGGTTTCATTTCACCAGGCACCCATTTACTAAGACGTAAAAGAAATGGAAAAAAAAAAAAGCATGCGTACCGTTCTCGTCGACGGACATCAAGACGCTGTGTGGGCTGTAGGTCCAGAAAGTCTTGATCGTTGGAGCCACGCTGGCAGCATCCTCGTTCCAGCGGTCGTACATGATGGACGGTAAATCGTAGTCGTCTACGACGCGAACCGTGAATGCAGTATCATAATAAACGCTACCGAGCATGTCTCTGACTTTGCCAATAGCGGGAACGAAGGACTCGTACACAATGTTTGTCTCGCTTCGCGCCGACAGGTCCGCCATGTGTTCTACAACCGTTCTGAAGTTCTCGAATCGCAGCTCTTCGCAGTGGGAAGCAAGCTTCGAACTCTCGTCGTCAGCGTCAGGCACTTCGTGACTGATGTCGTGGGCGTCGTCCTTTCTGTCCACGCCTGCCGTCTTCAAGAGATGCTCTATACGCCCTTCTCCATCATCATTCGTGGGCGACTCGCTGCCTCCGCGTTGGGAAGGTTCCAGCTGAATCGGGGCTGCTCGTGCCGTAATATCCGAATCGGACTGTTCTTCGCCATGTCGCGTAGCACCTTCTTCAGCGTTTAACACATCTCCGAATGTAGGCGACAATGCACTTTCCGATTTCGTAGTTTCCTTTCCTGCAGCGGGAACCTCGTATTTGTTGGCTATGTCTGCCACACCCTCAGCCACTGCCGAGCCCGGCAAGCTCATTTGGTAGGCGTCGTCTCTTAATATGATCGCTGGGGCGTACCCGGTCTCTGAATCAACGCTGCGTGTGTGCTCCCACGGAAACGGTGCGTCCGTGGCCACGATGTGGGAAGCGCTGAGCGTGGATGTGGCCTCACTTTTTCGAATCTCGTCATCGGCAATGTCCCCTGGACCCTGGGAGCGGCTTCTTGTTCCGAAGAGGCGCATTTTTAGGCTTTCCAAGTCATCCGAGGCATCGCCGCTGTAAGAAGAAACGTTACCGTCATTTGGCTGCGGTTCTTGGGTGTACCCTACACTGACGCTGCTTAGCGAAGCCTTTCGCTCGGTTGAGGGGACACCTCCCGCGCCCGCGGGATCGCTCGTGGCAGCGCCTGTTGGGACACTGGATTCAAATTCTCTAGTCGAGCTTTCCCAGGTATTGTCTCCTACTTCCGTAGCATTCGCGCGACGGTCGCCAAACGCCGTTTCACCACCGCGAGTGTTTTCCACTTGCTCGTTGCTATAGTCGGCGCTTCCAGTGCGGAGGGATAGCCAGGACTTGTTCACTTGGCGCCTTGCATCCTCGAAACCCGTTTCGACGTACACAGGACGCTGCAAGTCGTCGTCTCTGTTCTCTGCGCTCCACGTGGCATTCGTCGCTGTGGTGACGTCGTTGGGAGCGGACTGCGTAAATGTACTTGCTATAAGTTCACCGTATTGGGACGCGCTACCTGTCCTGTGCTCCTCATTGTTCAACTCGCCATCCGGTGCGCTTTGTCTCGCATTGTAGGGCAACATTAATTCCTCTTCATCCGCCTTGGCTGACGTGTCACTTTCCAGCGCAGCTGACAGCTCGTGTTTGTCTAGGGAATATTCTTCTTCCGGAATCGTGGCGCCGGCAAGGTAGATGTACGTTGCTTGCTTTCTTGATGAACGAGCAGCGTTTTCCGAGGGCGAGGCGTCTGCTCTGGAACCGACGTCAGAGTAACCAACCAGTAGCTTATGTTTTTCACGAGAAGCTGCGTCGTCACTGGCAGTAACTTCGTCGCTGAACGAGAGCCTTCGCTTTTGTACCTTTGTCTTGCCCGCTCCATCTGTGCCGGCGGCGATTGCTAGACCGCTTATCTGAGGACCAGCAAGATCCGGGATATTGTTGAGAGAAGCCACGACTGTACCTTGGTCTGTTCCGCTGACACCGTCCGTGTGAATACATTCTTGTGTGCTTTCGACGCCATCGTCTTTTTCAGTCGGATCAAATACAAATGGCCCTTCCAGTTCTTGTAACAAGGACGGAACTGCGAAAATTTTTTTCGCGCCTTCTCTGTTCGGCGCAGCTACTGGCAAGTCAACAGGGTGAAAGGCCTTTTCTGGTTCGGTCTCTGAGTGACTGGGCCACGGAGGAAATTCGATCCCAGATGAATCTTCGTTAGACGTCTCAGCTTGAACGCTGATAGGGTATTTGGCCGTCGCGGAGTCTTCAGTACGGAACCACTTGTGCAAGTCGGCAGCAAATCCTGGCCATTTCGAATCCTCTGCAGCTACGCTGAAAGGCTGTTTGCCTTCTGTAAAAGAAAACGTTGGTTGATGGTGATGCGCTTGCCCGGAGGGAGTGGTAGATTCATGTTTGGTCATGTCAGTTTCGTATGGTACCGGTACACTTGAGATGGTCTTGTCTGCGGAGTAACAAGGCTCCCGATCCGTAGAACGTGCTTGGGCACTATATTCTGCGACACAGACTGGTTCCGTATGATATTTAGATGGCTCTTGATCCGTCACAGTTTTGAAAGGAGTTGTGTAATTGTAATACAGTTCGTTAACCTCTGGTGCTGAGCCAGCATACTGTCCGTCGCTAGTCATTGGCGGTTCAGGCATCGACGTTCCAGTGATCGGCGTTATTGCGGGGGATGTTCCGACGGGCGGCGTTGCGAGGGGCGGCGTTCCAAGGGGCGGCGTTCCTAGAGGCGGAGTTCCAATCTTAAATGGCGCGAAAGCTGTCTGGAGAGACATGTTAGCAGCGTGTAACTTGGCCTGCTCATCAGACAGCGCTTGCATGTCTTCAGTGTAAAACAGAGACGCGCAATCTGCCGCCAGACTTTGTTCTTCCTGCCAACTGCTCACCATCATCATACTCTTTTATCTCGTCAGAAGGCAGGGAAACTGGTTTTAAGTCCGTGCAGTTGTGCTGATGACACTGCCTCACTGTGGACATATTGGCCCTGAGCTTCACTGACTGCAATGTCTTCAACTTCCGGAAGTTCTTGCTGATACGCAGCAGCGTCCAGCTGAAAACCTGGTTCATTTTCGTTTAAGGTGGCTTCGCAATTAGGCAGTTGTTCACTTTCATCGGCTAAAGGCAAGATATTGACATTGCTTTCTGTTAGACTGACATACGTCGCATCAGCCGGCACTTCACCGGTTGGCTTGGCTGAAGGTGCGGCGAAAATATTTTCTGGAATCTCTCCCGTTTTCTGGCAAAAGTCTTTATCTTTTGTTGAATCCAATTCAGATGCAGAACTCACTGAATGGAATGGATTCTTATAAACGCTGTAAGGTAACATGCCGCCTGGGAAGGCACGTTTCCCTAGTGGCACAGATAACGCGTTCACATTTACTAATTGCTGTTGGAACCCACCGCCACTCAAGCGGAGAGGAGGCTTATGAAGCTTTCGCAGCACGTTCGCATCCAGGGATGAGTTGCTTTCTGCGCTTAAGGACGACTGGCATTCCGAATCCCCTACAGTTCTAATGGTGAAGTCGCTTTCTTTGGTACATGCTAGCAGGTTGGTGCCTCTGTTAGATTCTAAGTCGAATGTTGGACGGGGCACATACTGGCCCTGATTAGTTAGAGATGTAAACTCCGCTTCTGGAAATGGACTAAAGGTAGCCAAGGGCGAGCTTTTTGGAGACGAGAAAGGGTCGCTGGGAGATTTTGATGATGTTCCTTCGGACACTTCATCTACTCTGTTAATGTGGTCGGAAGCGTTATCATAATCTACCGCTTCTTTTTCGCGACAGTACGGTCCACTTTCTTTGGTCCCTTCGGATTCCGTCTTAATCACGACGTCTTCTGAAGGTGATTGCTTCCAGGAGACTGCTTCGGTAGTGCTGGTTGCCGCAGCTCCAACAACATCGTCGAAAATGTTTAAAGGCCTTGCAATGTAATCGCAAGGCTGACTTGGTTCTGTTGGTTCGATACCGTTTTTTCCAATTAAATCCGACAAAAACACGTCTGGCTCGAACTTCGACTGACTGCATTCAGCTTCTGCCCGAGCTTTCTCCGGTGCATTTCTCATGATAGACTCTCTCGTCTCCGCACCGAAGAACTGCGTTTCAGTCTCCGCAATTACAAAACTTTCATGCGCTTCAGTTACACTCTCCATGGGCTTTGTGTCACCGTACCGCTTCAGGATACGTTCGCTCGTTTTCTCACAAGAATGCTTCTCCATCCTCTTGATGGAAAGCAGTGGTCCACGTTCTTCGTTCGCTGCACTGTCGAATTTGTCACCCACTAGGTCACTTGCTGTTCGTTTGATTTCTTCTACTTTCTTCGGTTGCTGCACTGTGAAGTCTGGCTCAGCTGCGGCTGTTGTCTCTTCTGTTGCCTCTGGCTCGCGTTCTGGATGCTCCGTCGGACGATCAGAAGTCACTGACCATGTAAGATCCGGCAGTACATTCACGGGTGCGATCATCTCCTCTTCCGCGTTGGCGATAGGCTCACCCGTGGTTTCCCTACTGGGAAATTCTAGTCCTAGTGCGTCTTCTTGCCCGCTTATTGCTGTAGGCCGCCCAGCAGGAAGCACTTCAGCCACGGCGCTCTCTGCATGCTCTTCTATTACTTCTTCCTCGCGGCCCGGATACTCCAGGTGCTCCACTAATGTTGGCAGTGCAGGCTGCGGTTGCGCTCCCATGTCCGCACTTACGGCTACCACGCCACCGAATGGTGCGTCTGCTGCTTTCCCTCCTTCCGATTCCATGTGAAACATTCCACCTTCCTGACCTGAAGTAATAGGCCGTTCATCTGGGAGCGCCTCAATGTCGCCGCTCTCTGCCTGTACTTCTGTCGGTGCTTCTTCACGATCTTGCGGTCTTAGTTCTAATCCTTCCAACACTTCCGCGCCAACGACATGCTTGAAGTATCCAGGCTCGAGGAGAATTTCTTCGACCGGCGAGTCCGGCAGCTCGTCAAATTGAAGGGGTGCCAAGGTATCACCTGGCACTTCCTTCGAAGGCGATGCCCAGCTGCGCGTAGGTTGTGTTGTAGCTACTGAGTATTGATCGGAAAGAGCAGCGACGCGCTCCGGTACCATAATATCCGCTTGTATGTCTTCAACAACCACGGCGCCACCTTCTGGAGTCCACATATTCGTGAGCTGAAGCTTAATTGCTTCACTATCCCAGAACTGCGCGGCGTAGTCCACTACATCTTTATCCTTGGACGCTGGTGTTTCCTTTACGGCTTTAGTGGTATCACGTGCAGTTCCAATCGAACCCGACGTCACTTCCCCGACAAACCCAGTCCCACTGTCTGAAGCTTCCATACTTGTGTGTTCAAGTTCGCTGTGGCTGAACAGTCCGTCGAAATTTGTCGCGGTTTTATCCTTGGACGCTGGTGTTTCCTTTACGCCTTCAGTGGTATCACGTGTAGTTGCAATCGAACCCGACGTCACTTCCCCGACAAACACAGCCCCACTGTCTGAAGCTTCCATACCTGTGTGTTCAAGTTCGCTGTGGCTGAACAGTCCGTCGAAATTTGTCGCGGTTTGACCTTGGGGTATGTCCATAACTTCAACAACATCTCTTCCAGGGCTTGCGTCCTCGACGAGCACTGTGCCACTTTCCGGGGTCCATATGTTTGTGAGCGCATGCTTCATTGTTTCACTGTCCCAGAATTGCGCGCCATAGTCTACCGGTCCTTCAGCTGCAGGCTGCTCTTTTTCTTGTAAGACTGCCTCTGCCGATGCATCGGCTGGATATTCATCACCCTTTGTCATCAGCGCTTGCTCTAATCGAGCGGCTGTACTGGCAGTGACTTGCTCGGACGTTTCAGCGACTCGTGTAGATAAATATTCAATGGCAGGAAACGATTGGGAAGTTTCAAGCGTTGACGGTACTATTATTGAATGAGCAATGTCTTCCTCCTTCTGCGGCTCTTTTGTTACCACGTCCATAGCTGCACCTTCCTTCAGTTCCCTAGAAAATGCGTATTCAGTAATTTGCCATGAAGGTTGACTTTCGTCGCGTTGCTCTTCTTCCTTCATACCGGCCACCTGTGTGTCTTCTGAGGGAACGAGATCGCTGCTTTCGTCAGGCTGCCTAGCGACTATGTCCTGTACTTCGCTTACTTTCTCCGTCTGCTTCGTTAAGGAGTAATCGTCCGCTGAAGGGATATTGTCGGGTTCTGTAAGCGGTCGCCTGTCGAGATCCTTCATCGTAGCTGCATCAGCAGGTTCAAGTGATGTGGAAGAAGTAGTGCCATCTATTTCTTCTAGTGGAATGGGCACCATACTTGTTTCGAGCTGTTGCCCTTTGTATCTGTCTATGGTAGACGCTTCAACTACGGCGATAGGATACGAAGAAACCAGTTCGCTGCTTCGTTCTTTATCTCTTGCCACCAAGTCGCTTCCATCGCTTGTTTTTTCTTCCTGCCTAGCTAAAATATATCCTCCAATATCACTTGCCGCCGACGGCTGCACGAGTTTAATATCCTCCCGCTCTACTAGCGCAGCAATATCAGCTACTGTGCTCCGCTCAGAAGAGAGCGACTTGTAGGTCCGATCTGGCTCACTCAAGACTAGGTCGCGCACCTCGAGTTTTTCTTTTCCTGCAGAATATTCGTCAGTTGCAGTTGCTACGTCATCTTCTATGGGTTCAGCAATATCGCTCTTTTCTCTTGCAGATACTCCAACTACTTCATTGCGCTCTGATAAAACGAACCCACCGCCTTGATCTTCCGGTCTTGGTACCATGTCGGTTAACTCGCTTTCCTTCGCAGTTTCCCTTTGCGTCAAGTTTTCATCAGCTGCAGGCGCACCGCTTTGTTGGAGCTGGACACCATCGAGCTGCTGCGTTGCGCTGACGTCAGACAGCGGTGTTGGTTCTGTGGAAACTATTTCCCCTTGTTGTGGAGGCCTAGGTATAATATACCAAGTCTTCTTCCCAGGCTCCCGTCTTCCTAAAAATTCTTCATCCGTGGGCTCTGTAGCAAGCTCAGCAAATGGAACGCCCTCGTGTTTTTCTGTTTCCTTCACCTCAACTACAGCAGAACTTTCTGATGATGCCGGTTCACTGTCTTGATCTTCCTGTCTTGGTACGATGTCATATAACTCGCTTGCTTTTGCAGCTTCTCTTATCGTTAAGTTTTCATCAGCTACAGGCGCACCGCTTTGTTGGAGCTGGACATCATCGAGCTGCTGCGTTGCGCTGACGTCAGTCTTGATACTCCTGTCTTGGTACGATTTCATGTAACTCGCCTGCTTTTTCAGTTTCTCTCATCACTAAGTTTTCATCAGCTGCAGGCGCACCGCTTTGCTGGAGCAGGGCATCATCGAGCTTCTGTTTTGCGCTGACGTCATACAGCGGCGCTTGTTCTGAGGATGTTATTTCGCTGTCTTGTTCTGGATGCCAGGCCACTACGACCTGGTTGTCGTTCTCGTGTTTCTGCTTTTCTAAATATTCTTCAGTCGCGGACTCTGCAGTAAGATCAGCGAATAATCCACTCTGGTGTTTTTCTGTTTCCTTCACCTCAACTACAGCAGAACTTTCTGATGACGCTGGTTCACTGCCTTGATCTTCCTGCCTTGGTACGATGTCACGTAACTCGCTTGATTTTGAACTTTCTCTCACCATTAAGTTTTCATCAGTTGCAGGGGCACCGCTTTGTTCAATCAGGGCATCATATTGCTGCTGTGTCGCGCTGACGCCAGACAGTGGCGCTTGTCCTGTGGAGATTAGCTCGCTGTCTTGTACTGGGTGCCAGGCCACTATGTCCCTGGTCTCTTTCTCCTGTTTTTCTTTTGCTAAATATTCTTCATTCGTGGGCTCCGTGGTAGGCTCAACAAATTGAATGTCCTCCTGTATTTCTGTTGGCTTCACCTCAACTACTGCAGAACTTTCTGCTGATTCCGGTTCACTGTCTTGATCCTCCTTTCTTAGTACGATGTCATGCAACTCGCCTGCTTTTTCAGTTTCTCTCATCGCTAAGTTTTCATCAACTGCAGGCGCACCGCTTTGCTGGAGCAAAGCATCATCGAACTTCTGTGTTGCGCTGACGTCATACAATGGTGCTTGTTCCGAGGAGATTAGTTGGCTGTCTTGTTCTGGATGCCAGGCCACTAATCCCTGGTTGTCGTTCTCGTGTTTCGGTTTTTCTAAATATTCCTCACTCGTGGGCTCTGTAGTAAGTTCAGCGAATGGACCACTGTCGTGTTTTTCTGTTTCCTTCACCTCAACTACAGCAGAACTTCCTGATGACGCTGGCTCACTGCCTTGATCTTCCTGCCTTGATACGATGTCATGCAACTCGCCTGCTTTTTCAGTTTCTCTCATTGCTAAGTTTTCATCAGCTGCAGGCGCACCGCTTTGCTGGAGCAAAGCATCATCGAGCTTCTGTGTTGCGCTGACGTCATACAATGGTGCTTGTTCCGAGGAGATTAGTTGGCTGTCTTGTTCTGGATGCCAGGCCACTATGTCCAGGGTCTCTTTCTCATGTTCTTCTTTTGTTAGATATTCTTCATTCGTGGGCTCCGTGGTAGGCTCAGCAAATTGAATGTCCTCCTGTATTTCTGTTGGCTTCACCTCAACTGCTGCAGAACTTTCTGCTGATTCCGGTTCACTGTCTTGATCCTCCTGTCTTGGTACGATTTCATGTAACTCGCCTGCTTTTTCAGTTTCTCTCATCGCGAAGTTTTCATCAGCTGCAATCGCACCGCTTTGCTGGAGCAGGGCATCATCGAGCTTCTGTGTAGCGCTGACGTCATACAATGGTGCTTGTTCCGAGGAGATTAGTTCGCTGTCTTGTTCTGGATGCCAGGCCACTACGCCCTGGTTGTCGTTCTCGTGTTTCGGTTTTTCTAAATATTCCTCACTCGTGGGCTCTGTAGTAAGTTCAGCGAATGGACCACTGTCGTGTTTTTCTGTTTCCTTCACCTCAACTACAGCAGAACTTTCTGATGACGCTGGTTCACTGCCTTGATGTTCCTGCCTTGGTACGATGTCACGTAACTCGCTTGATTTTGAACTTTCTCTCATCGTTAAGTTTTCATAAGCTGCAGGGGCACCGCTTTGTTCAATCAGGGCATCATAATGCTGCTGTGTCGCGCTGTCGCCAGACAGTGGCGCTTGTCCTGAGGCGATTAGCTCGCTGTTTTGTACTGAGTACCAGGCCACTATGTCCCGGGTCTCTTTGTCCTGTTCTTCTTTTGCTAGATATTCTTCATTCGTGGGCTTCGTGGTAGGCTCAGCAAATTGAATGTCCTCCTGTATTTCTGTTGGCTTCACCTCAACTACTGCAGAACTTTCCGTTGACGCCAGCTCGCTACCTTGATCTTCCTGCCTTGATACGATGTATCTTAATTCGCTTTCATTCGCAGTTCTTATTGTGTCATTTTCATCAGCTGCAGACGCACCAATCCGTGTCTGAGGCATGATATAATCGTGTTGCAGTGCCACGTTGACGTCAGACAGCGGCACTTGTTCTGAGGATATTATTTCGCTCTCTTGCTCTGGGTACCTGGCCACTATGTCCAGGGTCTTGTTGCCCCGTTCCTGTTTTGCTAAATATTCTTCATCCGTAGGTTTTTTGGTAGATTCAACCAGAGGAATGTTATCGTGTTGCTCTGCTGTGGTAAGATCAACTGCTACATAACTTTCTGAGGAAATCAATTCGCTGCCTTGATCGACCTGCCTTGGCACCACATCTCTTACTTCACTTTCCTTCTGAGGCTCTCTTGACAACGAGTGCTCTTCCGCCACGTCTACAGTAGTCTCTCCTTTCAGTTGAATATCGCCATGTTTTTCAAAGGCCTCTTCTGTTACCACTTGTTCTACTGTCGCAGTGCTTTCTAGGGGCAGAAGCTTGTCACATTCGCGGGAAGGATGACGAGCTCCCGAGGCTTCAAATTGATGGTAAGTATCTGCCACTTGTAGTTGTGCACTGTCATCCATTTTTGGTCGTTCGACCAACTGCGTTTGAACTTCGCTGTGGTCTGGTTCCCGTAAAGAAGGAAGCTGTCTTGAGACATCAGGTTCTTGCGTTTTGCTCAGTTCGAGTACGGGAAAGTCAGTCATGTCGGAAGCCATCGACGCAAACGGACCTTCAAACGATGTCGGCATCACCTGGTGCTCGTCGCTTGTGGCCCCAGGTGCTTCGAACGTAGATTCTACCAGCGCAGGAACGTAGCCGTAGCCGCTGGCCTCAGTCGGCACTTCAGCGCGCGCGCTGGCGGCTTCGACACTCCAGAGAGAAGAGACCTGCGTCACTTTCATGGCTTTAGTGTCCTGAAGCTGCTGTTCTGAGGGAACTAATTCCAATGGTACTTCCATTTTGTCCTCACTCTCCGCTTTCGGGATCAACAGGTCAACGCTCGTCCCTTTCACTTCCTCAAAACCTCCTTGGTCCCTTCTTGGAACCTCTGGCGCAGTTTCAGTTTCCTTAAGCTGCGAGTCAAACGACATGCACTCGGGAAGTTTCTCGCCTCGGCTTTCTGCTTTATCTTGAAGTGTTTCTTTCGAAACACCGTCACTGAGAGCTCCACGAGCTTGAGTTATTGAATCCGCTGTTCTTGAGAGGTCGTACGAGTCAAATTCTGACGACGTCAGATATAGTTTTTTTGAAGCCGTTACTGCTTGCAACGGTGCCTTCTCTTCAATGGCTGTCATTCTAGCTGTATTTGTCGGACCGATAGTGCTATGCACCGTGTCGTTTTCGGCAGACGTATCTGGGACGTCTTTTTCTACCATTTCCGATATGGTCGTCATAAAAGGTTCGCTCCGTGAAGAATCAGCAGTGGGCACCTTCTGCGCGCGCGCAGTGGGTTGGCGTCCCTCGTCGTGGCGCAGCTTCAACAGGTCGGCAAAGAAACTCTTCCGACCCTTGAATACATCCGCGAACATTTCCTCTTTCCGGTTAGCCCAGTCACTGAACAACGCCCTGCCGACTTCCTCAGGTGAGCTAATTGACCTTGCCGGCTTCACCCCCAGCGGTCTGGTAGCATCCTCCTGGATACTCGTGAAGACTCGAGGCGTGGCATCGAGATGCTTGAATTCAATAGTCCTCGCAGCGGAGGGTGGGCTCGTCGACTGCTGCTCGGCGCGTTCGGCAGATTCAGACGCCTCCGCGGGGACGAAGAGTGGGCGGTTCGCGCCACGCCTGCCGGCGCTCGCCTGTCTCCTGAGGCTGTCCGCGATCCTCATGCGTTCGGCGACCACCGGGTTGCTCGTCCTGGGCCCCACCCGCACGCTGATGCGGGAAGTGTGGCGCAGAAACGCGTGCCCTCCACCGCACGACGACGACCGGCTTTGGGCGAGGCGACCGTGAGACGGCACGACGCGCACGGACAACTGAAAGAGCTCCTCGTTGCCGGTGATCGCAGTGTCGGCTCCGACGCGGAGAGGTCTGCAAATGCGTGGCATGCTGTCGGCGCCGCCACCGCGAATGAGCCGCCCGCCACCGCTCGCACTGGCCGAGATGAGTCGTGTCTGGGTGCGGGGAATGATGCTGGACGACACGGACGTCGGGTAGCTGATGCCGCTCACGCTCCCCGAGACGGAGAGCGGCTGGCAGGGACTCGTGATCGTCATGCTGCTGAGGCTCACCCCGTTCCGGCTGCTGGTGTACCATGGCGACAGCGACGAATTTGGACACCCCAGCGAGCAACGGGAACCGCGCCCGCGCTGGGGCTCGGCGACGGTCGCCTCCGAAGCCTCGTGGCTTGAGAGACGCCGGCTCATTGCAATTTTGTAACTCGCCGGCGCCTTTGCAGGCCGCGGCGTTGTCTTTTTCTTCTTCTTTGATTCACAAACTGTATACAGTGCAAGAGCGCATGCTCCGCGATCTTGCGGAAAATAACAATTCATCCGTTGAGATTCACGTTGAGTCCGGTTTGAAAAATTGCGGCCTGGTACTATAGTAGCCTTGTCCGGCCGCCGTTTAGTAGAGAACGAAGGCGGCTTGTTAAGGCGACTTGATGTCCTTGCGGGTACGTGCCTTGTGTTGAGGCTACGGGATCAACATCAGCGTGACACCGGCGTAATCGGTTTGAGTTTTCTTTCAATTTTTGCGTTTATACTCTTAATTTGTTCTATATGTTATACTGTTATGCCCAGATCCTGACACCAATCACGTGCGAGAGAACGGACTTTTTTTGTCATTGCAGCCGATTGAAAAAAATCACAGCATATCCACGGGGTGAATGATGATGAGTGGGCGAAGCTCCGGAGGGAATCATCGGATCTCCCGCTTAAGGGGACGCTAGCACAAACGCGTTAGAGACGTGCAGTACTCTCTAGTAAGGGGGAGCGGCCACAGCGTCTTACGCAGCCATTTACACATGCCGGAACGTGCACCGCGTTTGCCGACGCCATCACATGACTGCTGAGAGAGTATACCCCCCCGTATTCATAAACGCTCCTCGACTTGAACTTGACTTGCCACCGCCTTGGGCAGCGCGTTCGAAACACGTTGAAGGTAAGGCGGAGAGGCCACAGCGTCTTACACCAGCTTCTTAGACGGGCCGTAACGCGCTAGCACAAACGCGTTAGAAACGCGCTAGAAACGCGGCCTTTCGTTAATGTTGGGTATTTATTGCCATCGTGGTGCTTGTGTCTATGTGTGCTTCGTGGCGTAGTGGGCTAACGCCGCGCGCTCGGAAGCGAGGGGTCCCTGGTTCGATTCCGCGCTACGGACACAACTTCAGAATTTTTTTTCTCATTTTTCTCAGACTGGTTACACACTACTACTACGACGAGGGACGAACGGGTGCCGCTTTAAGGAGCTTCGCCCCCTAAAAAAAAAACAAAAAAAACGATAGGGTTTTACGTGCCAAAACCACGATCTGATTATGAGGCACGCCGTAGTGGGGGACTCCGGAAATTTGCCGTCACCATGAGCAAGCTACCTTGACATTGTTTCCGTGGGAAAACTACACGAAAGGGACACTAAAGGCAAATATAAAGTGAAGCTAAAGTGACTATACAGGGTGTCCCAACTATCAAGCACCAAGATTTAAAAATATTCAAATACCACGTAGTTGGACAGAACCAAGGTAATTTTGTTTGCCGTCGCAAGGAGAAACTCACATTATATTTTCCATTCCGCCTAATTATATAATTATCCCTAATTAATTACTCAACTTCTCAAATATTATAATTACATTAAAAGTGTCAATGAGAAAATTTTAGAGCAACATGAAAAGCTCCCGATACAGCTTTCTGTTGCTCAATACGTGCTACATGAAAGTGTTTTTCCGAGCGTGAAAGAAGCCAGCGAATACACGCAAAATGCCTCGGAAAGATCATAGGCCCACCTGGGGCTAGTTTCCATCTAGAGTGTACTAGAATGGTATAGTACACTCTCGAAGCTACCGTGCGCGCTCGCAGAGTCGGCCTCTTCTCTAGAGAATTGTTGGCGGCGCACAATTAACACAGCTGTATACACTTGCACTCTGCGATCTTTGCTCGATTCCTTGCGCGGGGCCCTGCCGGCGCTCTTCGAAGAAACCTTTGTCCTCCGAGGCAGGTGGCATTGGGAATATGAGCCCTCTGGAGCCAGTAGCCATAGAGCGCCCCGAAACAACACGAACCCCGAATGCCACAGCGGCCTGGCCGTTGCCGTCGCCACCCTGGAGGCACGTTCGCCTGAAGTGACCGCACGTGCGTCCGGCAGGGCTCGTTCTTGAAAAGCGGTGAGCTTCGCGTTGTTTTATTCGAAGTCCCGAATGTATGCACACTCCTACTGTGTTACTATCGCTGTTAGACCTTGCCTGCTTTGAGGCGCGCCTGTGTCGGATAGCTTATAGCAGTACTAGCGCTACAAAGCCTAAGATTGAATCTGTACACCGCGGTTCCGGTTAATAACCACCTCCGAAAGGGCTATCGGTGCGCAAATAGCAGCAAAGGTTCAAGAACCTCGATCTGCGCTTTTCGGTAGATGTGGCAGATTTTACGGCACCACCATGCATAAAGGTATGGTGTGCCGTGTTTGTTACTGCAAGAACGCTTATTCCGGTCGAAATTTAAAAATTTTTCTATTAGTACACTTTAAAATGTCCGATAATTTTTCCATTATATAAGTACATTTTAGCTGCACCAATTAAAAAAAAATGTCTCTAGCAATTGGGCAGCGAACAATCAGGTCAAATACGTTTAGGAAGCATTAGTACGCCCCAAGGGGCAGTACTCCCCCCCTCCCCCCCCCCCCCCCCCCTCCTCTTCAATTTGACTATGCGACCTTTATCTTTCACGCTCAAGAAGATTCCCGACCTCCGCTTCACACTGTACGCGGACGATATTACGCTGTGGATGACCGGAGGTTCGGACGGGCACATCCAAGACACTCTCCAAGCATCCATTGACCAGATCGAACAAGTAGGTCACGACTTGAATCTTAGGTGCTCCCCCACCCAATCAGAGCTCCTCCTTGTGGCCCCCACGAGACGCTTCAGGACATCGCCCCCGAATATCCAACTCACGGTTGAAGGGCACTCCATACCCCAGGTAGACAGGATAAGGGTGCTAGGACTTCACCTTCAAGGCAACCGAGCAAATCAGCGTACCTTGCAAGCACTACAAACAACAGTAGATAACACGCTACACCTCATAGGAAGGATCTCCAATAAACACGGAGGGCTTCGAGAGAAGGAGCTAATTCAGCTCATCCAAGCTTTTGTTCAAGCAAAATCACCTTCTCACTGCCATATCTCTCACTCTCTAGGAAGGAAGCGGATACTGTAAATTGCTTGATCCGCAAGATACACAAAGTCGCTCTTGGTGTTCCGATTAGAGCATCCACACAAAGGGTGATGGCCACAGCCACAATTAATATCCCGAAGCACATCTATCATCGCAATATCACAGACACTCCACCACTGAAGCTGGGCGTGAGATCCTGAGACAACTTCACTACGCTCCACCACTCAACGAGAACAAGCGACATGAACTTCCTCCTAACATAGTAGTAGTAGTAAGTGGTTCGTGTGAAAAGGGAAATGTTGACGCTATCTTCTGCAGCCCTTGAGGGAGCACGGCTCAGCGCCAACAGGGAGGGGTAAGTGGGAGAGAAAGGGGATAGGGTGAAGTACACGGCCAATACCACATCCAACCCTTACCCAGAAACATGCACCCCGAATTTCACGTCGAACGCCGGAAACTTCGAGCCAAGGCGCTACAACCCAGCTATGCACAGGTGGAAGGAGTCAACTATGTGGACGCCCCAGCCTATAACACTAAACATTAAAACATCGTTATGCTCCAGCGGTCGTAGACAAGCAGGGCAACACTGTTCGTTCAGCATCAGTCAAGACCACCTCAGCGGGCGACGCAGAAGAGGCCGCCATTGCACTCGCATCGGGGCTACCCACTGATCTCCACTAGTGGAGATCAGTGGGGCTACCTGATTGCGATGTCATCATGAGTGACTCGAAGACTGCTATCCGGAACTTCAGTAGCGGCTACATTACCAACCTCGCGCACTCTCTACTTGTCGCTCACCCGCCGAAAAACTACATCGCTCTTATCTGGACTCCAGCACATCAAGGACTACCAGGCAATGAAATGGCTCATGCCGCTGCTCGAGGATTCACGGACGGAGTGGACGGAAATGTGAGCCTTACTCTAGAACCAAATGGCTCCCAACAACACACCAATAAAGGCACACTCATCACATTCCATGAAATTTGCACACATTACAAACACCAACGCCTAACGTATCCACCTCTCTCTGTGTCGAGCACGCGCCATGCAGAGAGAAATATTGTGGCGCCAACTACAAACTCGCACTTTTCTTACCCCACACACTTTGCACTTATTCTTTCCCGACACATACCCGACACCCAAGTGTCGCTTCTGCCCTGTCCAGACAGCAGATCTCTCCCATATCATGTGGAAATGCCCCATAAAATATCCCCCCCCCCCCCCCCCCCCGCCCCGCAACCTCAAACCATTAATTAGTAGCGAGGAGCTGTGGGAGACTGCCCTGCGCAGCTCCGATCCCACCCTGCAGGACCGAGTCCTGAGGTGGGCTGAGGAGGTAGCGGAAGCCTACCACGATTAGTAGGCGGACGTCTGGCAACAGAAATTGCTGAGACTGGAGCACACAGACCTCCCTCTCTCCCCCCGGCCCCTCCCCTTTCTTAAAAAGGGAAATAAAAGTTTATTCATTCAAAATTATAACCCTTGAGCTAAATTACACGATGAGGCGACCATTACTCTTATGAGGAATAAAATGCTTTATTGAATAATTAACGTAATCATACTAATTGACTTTCTCAATTATTTACATTGCAGCACATATTTCAGTCTACGAATTGTAGCTAGTGTGTTGGCAAGGTATGTCGACTAGAAAACGATTCGCAGGGCTATGCTAGTTTCAAGATATATGCGTCGGCAAACTTGCGGTAAAAATGCACTGTTGTTCCAGTAACATTTTAAAGAAAACGCTATTTTATGCATTGACGTAGAAAAGTAACTGGAACATCAAAGCATTTCGTCGGACCCTTTGAAAATTAATATCTTGAAACTGGTGTAGTTCTGTGAATTCGTTCCACGTGGATAGATACGCCTTGTGAACTCACCCGCTACAACTCGTAAATTTATATGCGCTGTAAGGTAAATAATTAAAAGTTAATTAGTGTAATTATAATAATTATTCAATTAGGCACATTGATTTCACATAGAAGGCCACCTCATCGAGTAATTTAGCTCAATGATTGGAACTGCGCTATCTGCCATAGGCAATGTTTTAAAAATTTGGTGCAGCTAAAAAAAAGTACACCGGGTATGTCCCTTTAATTTACCGAGAAGTTTAGTGATCCGCTTCTCCTCTTCGCGCCATGCAGTTAATAAACCTATTTCACTATAATCTTGTTTTCTTCGGTTATGGTTCCTACTCTTTATTATTCCACCAACAACAAGCGGGCGTGAAACAACACGATAAAATTTTCTTACTGCAGCTTTATGTCGCAGATCGGTGGCTGCTGTGACAAAATTACGTGTTACTTTTAGAAAACAGGCCGACAAGACTCATGGGCGCACCACAGCAAATAAATACATAAGAAAATGTACTGTCCAAATTTTCTACAACAAAAACTGGGCGTCCGCGCAACAAACGCGTGCTCGTTAGCAGATCACGAAATTCACAATGACAGAAAAACTGAAAACGAGGTGTTGTATAATCCATGCCTCAAATATACATACGAGTCAAAAGAGTGTAAATATGAATCTGCAGTTGAAATAAAGCGCTATTTTAAGAGCGTACATGCGCAATTGTTCTCAGCGCCCGCCGCGACAGTACGTTGAAAAAAATTGGCTGAGGTTAAACTCTTGTAAACCTAATTGTCACGAGCGAAAGGTCTGTTTGGCTTGGTTTTGCAAAGACTATGGACAGTGTTTCATTAATGCACGCTTCCACGCATGTAAGCTTCTCTAAAACATGCTGATCTGGCCTGCTTTGGCTCCATTGTTCAGCAGCCAACTTTGCCTTTGCTTGAGATTTCACAGCCCAGCCAGCGCGCCATCGATGGCGAGACTGAGCGACCAAGCGCCGGCGCTAGTCACGTGGTACCGCAGCGGCGAGGCTCCGAGCGAGCGCAGCCTCTCCGCAGCGGATCACGTGGCGTGACGTCACACCTGCCGCATTTGCGCTCCGGCGGCTCAAGGTCACTGCGGCGCGACGAATGACCTTGCGAGACATGGCGTAGTTGACCACTCGCTCTACTACGTCATGGAGTGCACCTCCGCCCCAATCTAGTTCGCTCGCTTGCGCCGTCCGGCCCACTCATTCTTGCTCGGTCGTAGTCTATGCCGATACGGCGGGCCTCACAACAGGTGATCCAACTCATGCCGCGGGCTGGAGCGGCTCTAAAGGGGGCAAGGAAGGACAGCCTTCCCCCCATTTCCCCTTCTCCTATATCACCGTGGTGTGCCCAGTGATCACGTGCTCTCCTGCAACGCTAACGAAAATGCAGATTGTAGGGTCAGGCTCTGCGTCCCAAAAATTTGCCGTGGTTGAACGCGGTTAAACCAAGTTTGTCGAGCGATAGCGCGGTTTTGCTTGCTTTAGGAAAGGGCACAGACGCTGCTCGGCGCCGTCAGCAACCACCGCATCCACAATTGCACCACAAGACAACACACAGAACTGCTCGGCGCGGCAGCAGCAGTGAGTGAATTGACCTTCATGCTGCGTCTCGCTTCAATGCGAACTAAGCGTCGAAAACACAGCGCATACTAAGCTACCAGCACTCGGCGCACTTTGTACACATCGCAGATCGCTTTGAAGATGAGGCCCGCGCGACCGCAGAGTTTGTCCACATCGCAGATGGGCACCTACGCGGGCACCTACGCGGGCACCTACGCGGCGTACGCAGCAGCCGCCGGTAGTGGCAGGCTAAGTCCCCGTGTGACCTTGGCTGACGGACGGCCGGAAAAAAACTTTATTGATAAAAGCAACTGCGATGTTCCCGGCTCGGGCTCAGGCCACCCGGGCATTATGTGCGGTGAGGCATAGCCTTTCCACTGCTGCCCGGGCCCATAGTTGGTCTTGTAGATCTGAGCTAGTCAGAGCGCTTAGCCATCGTTCCTCGAGAAGGTCCGGTTCTATGTTGTCCTCTCTGTATATTGGTCTGATCTCTGTGCATTTCCATAAGACGTGTGCCATGTGAGCATGTTCGTGCTTGCAGAGCTTGCAGCTCGCTTCTGGGTATTGTGTGGAATTTACTCTGTTTAAGTGTACTGGGTTTCTGAAGGTTCTGGTTTGCAACCTTCTCCAATCTGTTTCTTGAGATCTGTCTAGTTGTTTGTGCGGTCGTGGGTATGCTTCTCTTTGTTTCTTATAGTGTGTCAGTATGTTGTGGTACGTGACTATAGTCTGTCTGTGTCGTCCTGTATCGCTACCTCGTCGTCGTCGCCTCCTCCGTCATCCACATCGCCTCCGCCGCAGTCCTCACCCACTCCGCAGGGGGTGCGGGATGTCGGGCCGTCACTGTCCGAGCCGTGGTGGGTTAGCTCTCGCACTGCTCGGTGGGCCTTGTCGTCGAGGTTGGGAGGGTTGCTCGGGTCTTCTGTGGTTACTTCCCCTATGTGTGCCGGGATTCATTTGAGGTATTTGGGTGTAATTTTGCCGTTCTTGAAGTCTACTGCTCTGCGGTTCAGGATTTCGGCCACCTCCGTGGAGACCCAGCTCTTTGTGAAGTTCCTAATGGCCATCTTGGAGTCGCTGATTATTATTCTGTCTTGTTTCTGACCGTTGATTACGGCCAATGCGATTGCTGTTTCTTCCGCTGCCACCGACGATCTGGTCCTGACGGAGCCCGCCGTCACGGTCTTTCCTTTCGTGTCTACCTTGGCTGAGCTTGAAGGTCAGATTTACGGAACCAGGCGTTTGTTGGGTTTGTACCTGGAGTAGTAGAGCTATCGCTCTAACAGAAAAATACTGGCGCTGACCCTGGTCGCGGGAGTGCGTCGCTCGTGTAGCTTAAAACATAAACCCCATGCATGCAAGCGATCTTGCGAGCGATGGCGATAACCGACGCGGTTGCGTTCGCTCGTCGCCTACAAGTCGTACCCCACGCAAGCGACGACTTTGAGAGACGTCTTCCCGGTGTTGCCGGTATGAGGACAGCAAATAACGCGCCAAAATTAGCGTGACGTGTTTTACTGTAAAGATCAACATATTATATTTCTGAAGGTCTTGCAGCAGGTTCTTCTTGCACGTATCAAAATTTAGTCGTTTGCTCGTTCCATGCGACTGAAGTACTTAGCTGATGTACAGCTAGCTCCTCCCGCATTTTAGCTATATCGCGCGAGCGTCCATCAGGTGTCAATTTCGCGCATTTAAGCCGCGATAATTAGCGAGATCGGCAGAAGTACTCTCAAGTACACCAAGCACTCTCTTATGCAAGAGTCGTCTATAACGCGATGTTCTCTGCGACCATATTATAGTGTTCTCGCGCGATATAGCGAAAAATGCGGGAGGCTGTACATCCAGTTCCGCCTACGCGCTAATGACTAGTCGCTTATAGCACGTGCGGGTGACGAGCGACGAATTCTAGATTTCTGGAACCGAGTGATCGAACGACACACACGAGTGATCTGTTCGCGTGACAGCCAGTTTCGTCGCTCAAAGCCGTCGCGCACAAAGTCGCTCTATAGGGTTTTGGCTTACAGCCCTTCCATCCACGCGCCACGTGTATGGAGGAGCTTTAGTGTAGCTGTATGTGCAATCGGTGTTGCATGAGTTGCTCAATATTTTTTTAACAGGGTAGCTGTTCTTAATCGAGCGTGCGCCGCCGTCGATGACGGCGCCGTCACGCAGGAGCAGAGCCGCAGAGGTCATGTGACCCGGGAGGGCTCCCGGTTGCCGGGAAGCGAGGAGCCGACCAATCGGAGAGCGCGCCGGGGAGGAGGAGGAGAGGCGCCGGGATATAATAGCAGGAGTTGCGCCGCTCGCTCTTCGCACGATGGACGCCGCTCGGCGCGAGTCGCCGAGCGGCGTCCACTGACAGTCTACCACAGCGATCACAAGGTCATGCTTGTAAAGGGCAAAAAAAAAAAAACACCTGACGTGACACCTGCGAAAACCCAAGCAATGGGAGGAATTAAACAGTGAATAAAAAATCACCAGCCCTTCCCCTTTCGAGAAAATGGGGGTAAGCGAAGCTTGTGGCAAGACGACGTTGTCGCAGGCGTTCCACTTTGTTTGCGCTAAACTCAGGGTCGGCGGCTCTTCGCTGACGTTTGGCCTCAACTTCGCGCTCCCGCAACTCGGGATCCGCGGCTCTTCGCTGACGTTTCGCCTGGGCTGCGGAAGCTCTCACGCTATAATCGGCACGTCGACGACGAGCACTTTCCCGAGCGAGTTCGCGGCGCCGTCGCTCAAGCGCAGCATACTCCTCGCCGGAACGCACCACGCGCGGCTTTCCGATCCGTGCGCCGAAACTGACTCCTGAGGCGAGGGAAGCCCGGCGGAGCGCGCCAGCCCCCTTTTCTTCCCTTTCCCTCCCCGAGACACCAAACCACCCTGATTGGTCGAGCACGTTACGTGAACCGGCGCCGGCGCAGCTTTCCCCGCATCTGCTCCGCTCTGGGAGCGGAGCTGAAATCTGCGGCCCCGGTACGAGCCACACGTGATCTCTTTCTTTCTTTGTTGTCCCTGGCTCATACCCACATATCCATTGCGGTTATACGCCACACGTGATTTTATTATCGTTAATCGTGACGTAACCATAGATCATGTGATGTTATTGATGTCATGACCTATCACTCATGTTAGTTATACATTCGTACCCTTCCATGCCAATTTAGGTATATACCAAGTGAACGAGGCGCGAGTTTTCGGCAGATTTGCGATAGGGTTTTAGCGTGACACCACGACCGCCGCCGCCGCCGCCGACACTTGTGGGGCAATACAACCTTTGCTTGAAAAGCGCTTTCTAGCCTACCTTGATGTTCATGTCTCACTAATAAAATGCAGCCAGTTTCACAAGGTGAAATCTGTCGAAACAGTGGAGATGTGGTCGTTCCTTCGGTCTAAAACGAAGATAACCACATCGAAAAAAAAAAAAAGAAACATACGCGACAATCGCAGAAACAGAACGACGACAGCTCCGCTGTTTCTACAGATTTCACTTCGTGGAACTGGCTGCAATTTTTTTTTTGCACTTACGACATTTGTTAATATTGTTAAATGACGATTTTATTTATGCTGCTAGCCTGTAACAAATATGTTGCGTTATTAGATTTTTTCGATGTGGTATATTATTAGCGCTACCGTATTTAGTATCATGCGCGAATTGGTACCGTGCGCGGTTGTAAAATGTTGCCTGATCACAAAGCACATGCAAAGTAGCGCATAACACACGCACAATAAGAGTTTTGCTCTCGCCCGGAAATTTAATGACTCTAAATAGTGCCACAACGACCGGTTATTCGAGACGTCAAGGACATGTAGTTCTGGTTGTCCATTAACACAGTCTACTTGAAATCGAAGAACCGAACGGAAAACGCGAGCAGCAGCTATGCAGTTCCGGAAACCAAACGGTTGACTTCATTTGCCCTTCATTTTCCTGGGAGCGCCTCAGAGATCCACGTCGTGCATTGTCGACTAGACTTCTGCCACCCGTGTACGGAGACAGGCACGAGTCGAGGGTTCAGCGTCACTGTTTCTCGGCATGGCGGCATTCTTCCTGAGGGGTCATGTGACCCTGCGTGGCATGCTTGCCAACGTCGACAGACACAGAAACGTTCAGGGCTTCGTCGGTGGTGTGCTTTCCCTCCGGCGAGTCGATGAAAATGGGAGGAACTTTGACTTCCACGTGTCCGTCCTTGCAGCTCTCCACGATCATCTTCCTCTCGATGTGCACCGGCGACATGATTGTCCGGGCTGGAGACGCCGGACCGGTATTTTTGGGTGGCACCAAGTCGATCGTCATGTTCACCTGCAGTGGTATGTCTGCGAACTCGGGCGAAGATTCTGTGATAGCATGTGCGATATGTTCCGAGATAGATAAGTTCTCGTCGTCGGCGGAGGCCGTGGAACCCTTGGGTACCTTGCGTCCCTTCTGACCCTTCTTGCCTTTTTTTTTCTTAGATGAACCTTTGGCATCAGCTTCTGGGGAAGCTATGGCCGATTTCTCGACACTTTCCACTCCGCTATTGCTCTGCTTTTTTTGCACGGAGGTAACAATGTCGGCACTGGCTCGCTTTTCGACGAAAAGCGCAACTGACTTGTCGATGGTGTTTGTTGACTCGATAACTTCAGCTGACTTGTCGGCCTGGAGCTGTCGGGCGTCGATAATTTGATCAGTGCTGATTCGGTCTTCAGAAGTCTTTGTGGACGGTGCCAAAAGTTCCGCGCTTGCACTTATGTTCAGCTGGTGCCCGTCAAAGCCGGTCCCCGCTCCGGCCCCTTCAGTAATGGCCGTCACCGACGATTTATCCTTGTCCTGAGGCAAAAAGATTAAGACCTCAACTTTAGCTTCTTCACATAAATAAAAAAAAGGCACAAGCTGCTGTGCACGTAAAGAACACGTCGTAATTTCTTTTATGCGTTTATGATATTTGCGAATCTTGATTAGCAATGCGGTACAGTACTAGCAGTTTTGAATTTCGTAGAGTCAACAGAGCAGGCAAATAATGAAAAATATTCCGGTAAGAGCTGTGTCACAATCTCGCGTATTCCTCCGAAATTTTGAGCGATACTCTTGATTTTGTCGGAGGCTTCTGTCATTGAGTTGGCTTTGTGCTGGTGGCTGTACTGCTCGTTTTAGATGACATTACAAGCGTAGCCTTAGCCGTGCTCTCGGAGGAGACGTGTGAAGACACTCTCGACAGAGCGTCTCTGGTCTGCCATGCCTTCGAGCCGGCTCCCGATTCTAATTCAGATCTTTCGAGAGTTGTGTTCGTTACCAGAGCGCCTGATTTATCAACCACTGTATTCTTAGACTGCGCTGATTGAACGTCTCGTGCCGTATGCTGTATCATCTCTCCGTCGGAATGCTTTTTAGTCAAGGCGAGCTCACGTTTGCCAGGCGAGGCTATCTCTGAACTTTGGCTTGTACTTCGCTTGAATGTTTTCACTATGGTGCGCTCCTCGCCTGAAACGATATGTCTAGTTGTAGCTCCACTCACTAAGTTGCGTTCGGCAGGCGGTGCGACTTCATTAGCCAGCGCTAAAGTGCCTTCTTGCAACTTGTTGCGTGAAGCTGCCTTCGTGGCCTCATCAGATCCAGTTTTTGCAGAAGGTATCACTCTTGCTGAGGATCGCAGCGCAGGTTTCAATGGAGGACAATTTGTTCTCACCAGATCTGCGAGTCCTCTTCCGGGAGAAGATTCCTTGCGCAGGGTCTTGTCCACTTCTGACACGACGGTGAGCTGTGAAGATCCCCCGATGCTCGCCTCCTGATTTGAGACAGGCGTTTCTGCAGACACAAGAGGCCCCCCAACGCTCGCCTGCTGATTTGAGACAGGCGTTTCTGCGGACACAAGGGGACCCCCGACGCTCGCCTCCTGATTTGAGACAGGCGTTTCTGCGGACACAAGGGGACCCCCGACGCTCGCCTCCTGATTTGAGACAGGCGTTTCTGCGGACACAAGTGGACCTCCGACGCTCGCCTGCTGATTTGAGACAGGCGTTTCTGCGGACACAAGTGGACCTCCGACGCTCGCCTCCTGATTTAAGACAGGCGTTTCTGCGGACACAATGGGACCCCCGACGCTCACCTCCTGATTTGAGACAGGCGTTTCTGCGGACACAAGTGGACCTCCGACGCTCGCCTCCTGATTTAAGACAGGCGTTTCTGCGGACACAAGGGGACCCCCGACGCTCGCCTCCTGATTTGAGACAGGCGTTTCTGCGGGCACAAGGGGACCGGACGGAACCTTCAGCTCCGAACCTTTCTGTGTCAAGGGCGTCTCTGCTCCAGCGCACGCTTCAGTACGGACGGTTGTCGTTTTGGCTTCCGCTAGCTCGTGGCGTTCTGACCCGGCGGGAAGCTGTGCCGGTGACGCTGTACTGCGCAGTGGAGAAAAGCTCGTGGGGCTGCCCTTGGCTTCCAGAAGCCTCCTTATCTCACCCGGGGATGCCAAGTCACTCGTATTATTCGAAGGAGAAGCCGGCCCCAGAGCACTAAGAGCACGTTTAGGGGACCCGATAGAACTTTGGCTAGGGCTCTTTTCAGTGTCGAGTGGCATGAGCGTGTCGGATTGGGACGGAGCAAATACAGTGACTGGGCGCCCAGCCAGCCCGAAGGTGCTCACGGAGCCACGAGAAGAACTTGCACTCATTTCAGCACTTCGCACGCCCTGCGGCCACTCCAGATTCGACCGGGGAAACAGCGGTTTTTTCTGTCGTGATAATCTCCATGATGGTTGTTGAAGGATTGACGAGCTGTTGCACGGATTCTAGCCTCGAGATGCTTGCTGCAACTTGCGAATATGGTGTGAGAGGACTCTTTATGGCCGATAACGGGCCGACCGGAGGTTGCGGCGACTGGATTTGCTGTAGCGACGTTTGCTGAAGACTGCCTTCTGAGACCGGAGATGATGGTTGTATTGCTAAACGGGGGCTCTTCGTAGTGTCCAGAGTGCCAGCTGTCGCCCGAGGGGACCAAGGTTCTAGCTGTTTAAGTTGCGATGAAGTATCCGCAACCGGATATTTAGCGCCTTGTGACACCTGAGGGGATGTTTCTGGACTCTTTCGGACACTCTTGGTAGAATCTAAAAGGCCGGGTGCTGCCCGCGGCGACCATGATTCAGGAAATAGGGCACCTTGCATCGCTGGAGGAGATGTTCCAAGGATCTCTCGGGGACTCTTGGTTGGATCTAAAAAGCCAGATGCTGCCCGCGGCGACAACGGTTCAGGAGATAGGGCGCCTTGCGTCGCTGGAGGAGATGTTCCAGGTCTCTCTCGGGGACTCTTGGTTGGATCTAAAAAGCCAGATGCTGCCCGCGGCGACAACGGTTCAGGAGATAGGGCACCTTGCGTCGCTGGAGGAGATGTTCCAGGTCTCTCTCGGGGACTCTTGGTTGGATCTAAAAAGCCAGATGCTGCCCGCGGCGACAACGGTTCAGGAGATAGGGCGCCTTGCGTCGCTGGAGGAGATGTTCCAGGTCTCTCTCGGGGACTCTTGGTTGGATCTAAAAAGCCAGATGCTGCTCGCGGCGACAACGGTTCAGGAGATAGGGCGCCTTGCGTCGCTGGAGGAGATACTCCAGGCCTCTCTCGGGGACTCTTGGTTGGATCCAAAAAGCCAGATGCTGCCCGCGGCGACAACGGTTCAGGAGATAGGGCGCCTTGCGTCGCTGGAGGAGATGTTCCAGGTCTCTCTCGGGGACTCTTGGTTGGATCTAAAAAGCCAGATGCTGCTCGCGGCGACAACGGTTCAGGAGATAGGGCGCCTTGCGTCGCTGGAGGAGATGTTCCAGGTCTCTCTCGGGGACTCTTGGTTGGATCTAAAAAGCCAGATGCTGCCCGCGGCGACATTGGTTCAGGAGATAGGGCGCCTTGCGTCGCCGGAGGAGATGTTCCAGGTCTCTCTCGGGGACTCTTCGTTGGATCTAAAAATCCAGATGCCGCCCGCGGGGACAGCGGTTCAGAAGATTGGGCGCCTTGCGTCGCTGGAGATGTTCCAAGGCTCTCTCGTGTACTCTTGGGTGGACCTAAAAGGCCAGATGCTGCCCGCGGCGACAACGGTTCAGTAGATAGGGCGCCTTGTGACATTTGAGGATATGTTCCAGGTCTCTCTCGGGGACTCTTGGTTGGATCTAAAAAGCCAGATGCTGCCCGCGGCGACCACGGTGCAGGAGATAGGGCTCCTTGCGACGACGCTGAAGGAGATGTTCCAAGGCTTTCTCGGGTACTCTTGGTTGGATCTAAAAAGCCAGCTGCTGCCCGCGGCGACCACGATTCAAGTGCAGAAGCACCAGCGAGTGCGGATGGTATGCTCAGTGGAGAGCACGGGCGACTTCCAGATACCTGAGATGACTCCATATGAGCGACGGTAGTAGTCTTCGCCGCCTCTGAGAAAGACTGCGCTGTGCGCAGCGATGAGGCTTCAGCTACTTGAAAAGGAGGAAGGGTTGCGGCTGTGAGTACAGGCGATATTCCCCTCGTTGAATCTGGCATGTCTGGGCGTATAAGGCCTCCTTTTGGTTTCGTATCAGTGATAGCGGATGTCCGCTCGATAATAGCCATTTGAGCAAATGCTTCTCTGCCGACGGGACTTTTCGAAATCTGTGGGGGTGACCGAACATCAGACCTCGGACTCTTGGTAGCGTCCAAGACCCCAGCTGTTGCTCGGGGTGACCATGGCTCAGGAGACTTGGGCGACAAAATTGTATCAAGATACTCAGACAACGCGCCTTTCGGAGAACCCGGATAACTTCTAGTCGGACTCTTCGTTACGTCACTTGCGGATACTTTCAGTTTCGTATCAGCGATAGCGGATGCTGGTTCGATAATAGCCCTTTGAGCGGATGCTTCGCTGCCGAAGGGAGTTTTCGAAATCTGTATGGGTGAGCGAGCATCATACCTCGGACTCTTGGTAGCGTCCAAGAGCCCAGCTGTTGCTCGGGGCGACCACGGCTCAGGAGACTTGGGCGGCAAAATTGCATCAAGATACTCAGACAACGCGCCTTTCGGAGAATCTGGACGACTTCCAGCCGGACTCTTCGTTACGACACTTGCGGATACCTGTGTGAATTTCTGCTGACCGCCAGTTGAAGTCTTTACGGAACCTAGCACACTTTGCCTTGATCGCGGTGACGAGGGATCCACCTTCATACGAAGAACAGTGTCCGCAGACGCAGGCACTGCTTCTTGCGGTGAGAGCGAAGTTATTGCACTCTTCATTACAACTTCCCGCTCTGCGAAGGGTGAAGTTGCTGCGCTCTTCATTAAGACCGCGGTTTGTTCCGTATTGGCAATGGTGGGTGCGCCTTTGATGAGAGACTGTTGCGTGGAAGCTCCAGTGAATACGCTTTTCGAGACCTGAGGAAATGCTGAAGGACTGAGCCTCTTCATTGGCTCAAGTAGGTCTCCGGAAGGCGCTCCAGACCGTATTTCTGCTAACTGCTGTGGCGAAGTAGCACTTGAAAACACTGACTGGGAACCCTGTGGGGAGCCTTGAGAACCTTTGTCGACGCTTTTTCTGAAGGCTGCCATTTTCTGCGACTCGATGATCGAAGTTGGATATCCGATTGAAGGCTTCTGCGGTGCATCTATGTTAACCAAGCTTCCCGATGAGCGAGGTGATACTGAGATGGTCGTTTTCGTGCCTGTTTGAGCTTCTCCTAGAATCTTTCTGTCTGCGGTCACTCCAAACTCTGCTATCCGTTGGGGCTCTGTTCCAGTGGCAAGCAGTGTTCTGGCCGTACTGGTTTCGCTTTTAAAGTCCTTGAATCTATGGTAATCCGTCAGCAGAGACGGATCATCAGAGGGTGGTTGCAACAAGGTGGGCTTTGTAAATACCTCCCGCGACGATTTCTGTGATTCAAGGGTTCGCAACTGTCGCCGTTCCCCCGGACTTCGAAAGTTCAGGTTTTCGATGTTCCTTTAAGCCCAGTTATTTGACCTCGTGTAGACTGAGTGAGCACGCGTAGGGAATTGTTAGAGGCATCTCTTCTAGCTCGCGCAAGTGCATGTCTTTCAGTGAGGTCTCTCGGGTACTCGTTGAGTAACTTGTCCAGCGCAGTGTTGTCGTAGCGGCCGTGCGAGTCCTGATATTCGGGTGAACGTAGTCTGAAACCCTCTTTAGCCTGTACAATTGGATTTATTTCCACTGATGCGATCGTCACCTCCGCTATATGCGGTCCAGGCGTACGTCAGCGGGAGAGTTAGGTGACTGCCTCGGGAAACCAGTTCATGTGAGTCTTGTCTGAGCGGAGACGCAAATGAAGCTTGGGGTGTCCGTGAAGTTCTCAAGATTGACGACCCAGACGTCGCCGAAGACGCGTGGTGCTTTTTCGATAGCTTCTCGTATTCCTCGGACAACAGCATTTCGGGGGCTGCCTGACCCGAGAGTCCACGTGCAGTATCTGCCGCCCTTTTCACGTTACGACGGTTGCCCAAGCTTGTCAGCGAGTCGCTGCTATGGAAGGCCGTCCGGTGCGTTATCGGGGAGTCGGCTAGGTGAGCGGCGAGTTCACCATGTCTTTCGAGTACTGAAGCTTTGGTCGCCGACGCCGAGGACGCTACGGCAACGCTGGAGCGCTTGAAGGTGACGCTCTTCGAACTGCGCACCATGGGCAGGATTTCGGTGAACGGAGACTTGGACCAAAATAACGAGCGGGTGGACTTGCCCGCCGACGTAGTGCTGGTATTCTCGGCGCTCTTCCTCACCAGTGCGCTCAAGCTTCCATTGAATTCAGTGGATTTGTTGCTCTCTGGCAGCGACGGAAGTCCAGAGAAGCGGGCTTCGACGCTCCTAGAGCGACTGGCACCGAGGCGGGCGTCGTTCATCAGCATGCTCACCTCGGAATCATGTGACGACGCGATGGACCTGCTGTGATGTCTGGCCACGTTGACAGCAAGGCCGGACGGCGTCCAGCCGCCTTGGATGACGACTTGAGCGGGCGCCAGCGGCGTGGTCACCACAACATTGGACGGGACCTTGGGGGACCTGATGGACGGCGACGTCGGCCTGTTCACGCCGGCTGACCACTGCGACGAAGTCGTGCGCGACCGGGACTTCATGGTGGAAGAATGCTCGCGGTCGTCGCACCTCTAGGCAGGACTCCGCTCGGCAATTTCGATGAAAATGGGTCGAATTTTGGCGAGCCCACGGGCCCGGCAATGAACGCTGCCTTGGCCCGTGAGCTTCTTCCTCGTTTGGCGCTTGGCTCGACTGCTCGCGCTGGCCGGAGCGTTCTAGAAAACGTTTCTAGTGCTGTATAAAAAAATGAAGACGCGAGATTTTAATGTGCAGAACTTAAAACAGTGCTAAATATTTGGTCTGGTACAAGCTTCGATTTCTCTTACTCCTTCAGAATTTTCGGTGAATTGCTATTGCTCTTTTGCAGCTTGCACCGTTTGACTATGTTGTGAGGCCATGGTTTGGCTTACGACAGCCCTGTCAGCGAGATTCAGCACAGTGTTTCGTTTTCATTGTCAAGACAAGGCGCATCCGATAAATAAGTTCCGTTCCCACATACTAAAGTGGCGGCGCCGCCCCCAGAATTGTGGAAGTGCGTGAATATTTGCCTGCTCAATGGTGCATCACGAGCTATATTTTGAGACATGCTGTATAGTCAACACGTCCACTGCGCCTATTATGCTCAAGGCAGTGTTGTGCACGTTCCTTTAAAACAGAAACGAAAGTTCGTTCCTCGTTCCTTGCCAATATTGAAACGAGTTCCCGTTACAAGCTCCTTTAATCTGAAAGGAACGCAATCCAGTTACACTTTCAACATTTGAACGTGTCGTTACGTGAACATTACATTTGATTTTTTAAAAGTAAAATATAGTGTCAGATGATATTGAGGCGAAATAAAGTGAGCAATTTAAAACTCACATCGAACTACGTATAATATACGAATTTGAACATCGCCGGCAGCAGATTACCTGGAGATAAAAAGAATCCAAAGAAACACTCCTAGACAAATTTGTTCAGGGAGCACCGTACGTATACTCCAGACATGTCTAACTGCAACTTTGGTGCCCGTCTATTACAAGTGCAACACATATGGCACTTTGCACTTCGACCTTCAAATGCGCAGTCAGGATACTGCGCTTCAGATGTGCAAGAAGAAAGTTACTCGCATACACCAATATAATTAAATTTCTTGCACAAGAAACCACACCTAAAGGCGTTTAGTGAATGATGATTCAATATTGCAGTATGAGTGGGAAAAAAATGTCCAGAATACATATTCGCAACTTAGTAAAGTCCCTTGTTTGAACTCAGCAAGAGTTGCATCTCGATGTTGGTGTCCGACAGACGAACCTGTTTTTTTTTTTTTTTTGTCAGCACTTCGTTGGCAATATCGAAGAGCCGTTCCACCGAAGCGCTTGGGGGTATTGTCATGTTGTACAGTAGGAAAAGTTGGTTCAGTTCCTTGAAGTTCTTCATCTGTGACAGCGGGTAGTCAACTGGTACCTGCAGGTACCGAGCAGCTCATCCTGTTCCTCGGCTGGAAGGGTTTGGTGCCCGAACGAGAAGATATCTTCGGGCGCGGACGAGGTGGCAACATCTGCGCTGGCTGGTTTGGTCACCGCAGCCAGCTCTGTGTTTATGTAGATGTCGCATAGGCGGAAAGTTTTCATTTTACCGGGGGGGGGGGGAGGGGGGGGGGCTGGGGCCTGACCAGCTTTCCGAGCCTCACCCATGTATGCATATATATATATATATATATATATATATATATATATATATATATATATATAACCTTTAACAACAGTTACACTGGAAAGTTCTTGTGACTTCAAAAGATTGTTCACTGAAGTGACGAGCTTATATGAGTATTTACAAGACCTCAGAGTAGGAGACAATTCAGTTTTACAGCCTGAGTCCCCTCGCACTAAGAGACTGGCGTCTGTTGGTTGAGCCATGCGACAACCGGATCCAGGTACACACGTTAGGGAGATACATGTATTTTGTGCGTGTTAAGTAGCGCAAGTACACATCTATGAAAAAGCAATGTAACGCCGTGTAAAAGACTTAATACAAGAGATACAATCAAGAAATCTTTTCCTGACGAAAGGTCAGTTATTGAGAAGATAAGACATAACATGTATAAACATTAAACGATATATAACAATTCTGAACACAACTTATGACTAGAATTATTAGCATAAGTATGTGATTCCATAACGCCATAGTTTCATTACATGTCAAAGCGTGCCCTATGCCACTGGTTTCGTTTATTTTACGGAGGCAGAACAAAGGATGATAGAGTAAAAATTATCAGGTGCCCAAATAAATAAACATATTAACAAATAAATAAATAAGACAGTGATATCTCAAAATCGCGAAAGGACTCGATAACAAATATAGGAACACCATGGAGTGTGTTATTGAGAGGCGAATGCAGCATACGACGTATAAAAATTAATAAGGAAAATGCAAATAGCGCAACCACGCGCCTTTTCTTACCCAAATGCCCTAACTCTGCTTGCGCTGTTATGGACCCCATTTTCGTTCCTTTGTATAACGTTTTGCGTTGTTTTATAAGCCAGGTGGTTTGCTTTGACTTGTAAGTTGGTGCCTTTCTCTCTCCTATTAAAGACATCAGTTCGTTGTCTGATGCGATGATTTCACCATCATTGAAAAAGTGTTCGTTCGTGCACTTGATCTGGAAATGAAGTCGTCGGCAATCTTAATCAAATCGATTTTGCGGGAGAGTTCTTTGTGGGCGTGAAAAAATTGCAAGATGGTTCAAACGGGCTTGTCCATTCGTTGAACGCAAGTACATTTTCAGTCGCCGAAGGCAAGAAAAGGACCTCTCGGATGTGGTCGACGAGACCGGTATGGCCAACGCAATTTTTTTAGCTTGGCCATTTCCCGCAAAAGGTTTCGTAGGTGTTCGCCCTTGCCCCCTGTAAACATGTGCACGACGTCCCCAAATGTGTGCAATGATGCCAACCTTTGCTGGCTTAAAATGTCAATCAGCCTATCTCTGTGCAAAATCAGGCGTCCTGGTTCAATGTCGTCACCGTAGAACTATGATGATGATGATGATGTCCTCAGCACATGGCTCGTACCCACTTCGGGGGATTGGCCAAGAATTGAGCATCTGAACTTTTACATATGCATTCTGAAACTACAGTTAATGTGCATTTGAGTAATCAGAACAACAGACAGATTAATTTTTCTGAACTGCATAATTTATAATACTAATGCCATAAATTAAAACTGAAATATCTCTCAGAGAATTGTAAAAGTGGGAATTTAAAATTTTATTCGTTTTGTTGATTGAATGAAACCACAAACGGCGTCAAATACGTCCCTGTGGCTAAAGCCCAATACCGAGGCACCAAAAGTGAGTACTGATTCTGATGTTAAATTTAACCCTAATTTAGCAAGCGGTATTTCAAGAAGTCTTTTTCTTTGTAATTTATACTGACGACAGATTAAAAAATAGTGTTCTACGGTTTCTATTTCTAGGCAGAATTGGCACAGCGGCGATATCGCCAGACCAGCCCTGTGTAAATATAAATTTAATGGTGGGACACGGCAACGTAATTTTGTAAGGATGACTTCCGATTGTCTTGATGGACACCAATGAATTTTCCACGGAAATTTTAGGTGCTGAAATTCAGTCCATGATGTTATTGTTTCCATGATATATGTTATATATGCTTCGTCTTCCTTCCCAATGACAAGCTGCTCAATGTGGGTCTTATGCTGCCACATATCAGGTGGATACCTGTTGTTCAACGAAGACAGCACTGTGTCAAGTACTTCATAGAACCTCCGGCGGTATACATGTCACTCGCTAATGGAAATACGTGAGCTGAGGAACCTTCTTGATAGCGGCGTGGAGTCTTCTTTCACCTAGCGGCTAGAACACACGGGTCCTCAACTTCTACTTTTCCTGCCTTTGCCATACATATGTGGGTCACGCGCTTCATTTTGGAGTTAATCTGCACCGAGTTCAAGCTTGGGCCATCCGAGAGGGCTGGTCCCTTCGCGTGCGCTATCTCATCGCGCGCCTAGTGTTATGTTTCCGCTGGTGCTTATACGGTGGAAAATACGCTTCCTTTTCAGCGTCAGACGGGTTCTGGCGAAGTACCGATAAGCGAAGTGCCCACTATTGGTTTTGTTGTTGGTGCTCATGCTGTGTTTGTAGCTGGCGCACATTGTAACGTCCGCAGCCGCGGTAGAAGCGAGCTCGACGCCTGTTTTCTATTTCTCTTTTTATTGCGACTGCAATTGCATGTATCGACACCCCAGGCAAGTTTTCGCTGTGGTCGTCGCCGTGATATTCCGTATAAAGTTCAAAAGTCATATGAGTGAGCAACCCATACACTGTGAGTGCGAGAGAAAGCCCGTAACACTGAGCCGAAAAGGATGGCGGCTTGATGGACATTATCTTCCCACGCGCTCAATATTCGGGATAGTTGGAGGTCACCTGATCGAATGCGCGCATAGGAAGGAGAGCACGCGTCTTCTCATCTAGCCCTGCCGCAGCTGCAAATTACTGTGTGCGGTTGACGCTTACGCAGCCCGCGTGCCGTATCCAATTGTTGGTAATCATTGGGGGGTGCAATGATCTAGGGCGAGCAGGGATGGCTGCTAACTTCATGCGCGCTCTCTTCCTTCTTAGGCTGTTTTTCCGCGCCTCAAGTGTTGCAGATCGCATAGCCTAAGTTAAGAGACAGGGGTAATTGGAGATCGCTGACAGAAGCCGTCCTGTAGTGGACATAAAAATATGCAGATGGTGATGATGATGAATCTAATTTTCGGAGTCGCGGTGAATCGCATGGCTGTACGAACCGTTCGCCCCCGCTGCCGGCGTTCATCATAATGCCAGCGTTGTGATAGCGACTGCTCGTGGTCATCCAGCGGGATATTTACAGGTTTACATGGTCCGTGCATTGTACGATGTTTGTTATTTTAATTAGTGAGTAAATGTTACTACAATTTATACAGGCGATATAACCGACAGACTCGTGTGAGGGCCGCACTTTTTTGCCGCAATTTTGACGAGCCTTAGAAGGGACCGGGCCATTTTATCTAATTTTTCCAACTACGAGTATGAAATCCACCGTAAACCTCCGCGATCGCCTCCTCTCCCCATCGATAGTCGTGTACAACTTTAGAAGGCAGCGGTATTTGCCCCTCAAAGGCGGATGCACACGAGCATCCACCAATGGGCGTGCACTCTAGACTGACGTCATGAGACGGGCGGCCGGTGACCCCATCGACAGAGGACTTGGCAGCCGGCGCTTCGAGCTGAGCCGAGTCGCGTCAGCGGAACATGTTTCTTCAGTCGCGGTGGAAATCGCCTGCTGCGCTTCAGTGGTCAGGGCGGGGCGCCTCTACCGTCTTCTTTTGCGTGCCTCGATGCCCAGCGCCTGCTCTCAGTGTGGGCACACCCATGCTTTTCGGCGCCATCTTGGTTCTTTCCAATACGGAGTCGCTGGGCGTGTGGCGGCTGCAGATTAACCACCGGCCAGAAAGAAAGAGCGGCGGGCGTGCTAAGGGCGAGACCAACGCAATTTAAATGCAGATTTTCGTCTTTACCATCTGATAAACAGTTTGCTTGCATAGAGTGCTCGTTTCAAAAGAGGTTGTCCGACACTTTTTACGTGTATCGCAACCTGAAGGTGGCACGATTTGTTTGCGAGGTTACCCCCTTTTTTATTTACTCATTTCACTGGTAAACGTCCCACGAATATTACTGGAATTGTACACTTGGATGAAATTTTAAGTTTGAAGCTCTTTTAATAGTAATCTAGCTTCTTGTGGTTTTCCCGTCATATTTATGAAACTAGGAGAAAAATTATAAGACGTCGCGTGAGTAGGCATGCAGCACTTCAGGGGCCTACTGAAGAATAAAAATGCACTGAGAACAGTTTTAAACTCTCAAACACAATTTATTTACCAAAGCAAGCACTAATTAAATCACTTTATCAGCTCTCAGCGAGGTTATCTGGTTAAAATGTGGTTGCCGTACTTCACGCTCGTACCTGCTACAGTCTTGCTAGCATAACACTCAGCTGCCTTTTCAGGACTGTTAAGCCATCGCAGATAGATGCAGAGATGTTCGGACACAAATCACTCAAGAAGTATTCCAATCACATATTTGTGCTGATAACATCGGTTTTCTTGCAAGGTTCCATTCTTTCCAATAATTTCTTTCAGTTCTTTCAATAGTGTTCTCAGACAGCTCAGATCTCGAGCTTCAGCAAAGACTTAAGAGCACTAGAGCACTCTCGCATTAAAACACGAAGTCCCGAATTTGTCTGCTTTCATGAATTAAAATTTGTTGCCTTGGACATATTCATTTAGTTGAGTAAGGTGGTGTTCCCGTCCGGGTTCTTCAGCCGCTAACATGCACGTGCACACAGAACAGTGTTCCACAGTGCGGATAATCGGCTTTACCAAAAAGCCTGCCAAGTGGGCGAGCACACCTTCCTCAAGAGAAGAAACTTCCTCTAAGTCGAGAATGAAGTCGCTTCTCTCATCACTCTCTTCCGACTGAGTGATGCGTTGTGCTTGTTTAATTTTTGCTGAAAAAAAATCGACCAGGTAGGTACTGTGATCGATCGCGTATCCACGAAACGAGTTTACAAGTGCCATAGTACTTCTAGCTACAAAAAAGGTCGATTCACAAACGTCTAGAATAAACCTACGCTGTTGCAACAAGTCAAACACGGCGATCACACCATACTGCAGCCTTATAATCACGAGAAAAGGCACGCCAACCTATACAAACAACTTCTCTGTGATAATGAAAAGGATTACAAAGGGACATTATTCTTAACAAAATCATGATCCTCACTCGCATATCTTCGTTGTGTCCGTCGGTACCCAGTTGTCACGTTTTACTTGCGCTGCCCATTTCTTCCTTCGTTCAACGTAGCGGGGGTAACAAAATACCCGCGGCTCTTTTGCGGTCGATCCGGTGCACAGAGCGACACAAGAGCCCGTCATAGAAGAAGTAGTTTAATGATTTGAAAATGTAGAGAGGTCGGCCGGAAAATGGAACATCTGGCCTCCTACTCTACGTAAGGGAAGGGGACGAGGGGAAGAAAGAGGGTCACAATGGGGGATGACAATGGGAGGAACAAGGTGAAAGGACACATTGCATAAATATCACAATCGTGAGTCCAGGGCCGTGTCGCCTAAGAAACGTGAAATAGCACGCATTGTCTCTATCGTCTGCCAACTCTGTGGCCATGCGCCCAGCAAGAGGTCTTCCGACAGTGGTCCATTGTATAAATGCCTCAAGGTATCTGCCAGTGTCAGTCTTGCGCGCGCATACTCAGGGCACACCACGAGCACATGGTCTATAGTCTCTATAACACCACACACTGAACAGGCCGGGGAGTCTGTCCGTCCAATGATGTGCAAGTATTTGCGCGTGAAAGCGACGCCTAATCGCAGTCTGTGTATCAGGTATGCATGAGGGCGTGGGATTCCACGCAGAACAGGAAATTGCATATCGGGATCCAGCCTTCTAAGGCGGACGTGACGAGCGTCTGGCTGGGCCCAGTATGTTTTCGTGGCACTCCTAATTAATTTCGACAGGAGGCATGTGATGTCCGGTCTAGAGAACGCACTACAGTTCGCAGGCCATTGCTGAGGGCGCGCTTTGCTTCAGCATCGGCCATCTCCATTGAGCCCACAGTGTCCCGGGATCCATTGGAACACTATGCGGTGGTGTTTTTCTTGAGCGCATGAAAGTAGCTCGGTGATCTTTAGTGCCAGAACTTGATATGCGGTGTGGCGCAGGTAGCATCCCAAAATTTGCAGCGCGGGTTTTGAGTCCGTGAAAATGCGCCATTCTTGAGGTCTTTCCCCGCAGATGTGGCGAATCGCTTGCCGAATAGCCACAAGCTCTACAGCGGTTGATGTTGAAATGTGATCTAGAATGAAACCTCGAGTCATCTGCTGGGCTGGTATCACCACAGCTGCTGTCGATGCATTTGGTGACGCGGACCCGTCTGTGTAAACATGAACATAGGTCTGTTATTCTGACCAGATGTATGCCAGAGCAAGTTGTTGTAGTCCGCTAACGGGAACTAATGATTTCTTTAGTATGCCGGGGACGTGCACGCATACCGAAGGTTCAACCATCACCCACGGTGGTTTGACGAGGTGATATGGAAGGGCATAACCTGATGTTATGTGGGGTAGATGGCAGCGGAGTGCACTTGTGAAACTGCTGTCCGGCCGCTCATGCTAGAACCGACGTCAATGGATGGCAATGGTGTCGTGTTAGTAACCGTAGATATACTCGAAGTGGTTCGTGGGACAGGTATACCGATAATGGGCATACGCGGGCTTCCTCAATTGTGCCTTTGTTGGAGGCTCGCCGTGGCAAGCCGAGCAGCCCGTCATGTTTCGTTAACAAGCACGAACATCACATGGGACTACAAACAGCACGAGCTCTCGCACCACAACGCCACAAAGAAAGCAAATTGAGCGCTGTTGCGACAGTCCGAGTCCGTGCGGCCACGAAGGTTCCATGTATGGTGCCGTGCCAGGTGCCGAGAGGAGGAGATATCCAGGGAGATTAGAAAACTGTTTTATATACACTGTACATGGTATTTTACAAGAAGGGCTCCATGATATTGGAGCCGTCAACGTGCTAACATATTTGCATGTAGTAGCGTTTACATCTCCGAGCGTTCTACATGGTCAAGCTACTCCCACAACACTCAAGTCCCGCTGTTTTATCCCTTCCGTTTCCCTCTTTCACTCGACGAGGGAATACACTTTAGTTCTTTTAGCCAATGGCAGTCTTTGATCAGGTGGCCATATCCCGCACGTGATGTGTCGTCGTTTCCCGCCGGGCTCCGCCTCCAATCTTGCTAGGTCACCCCCGAGCACAGGCAGCGGTTAACACCTTGGGAACCGAACGTTGATGTCGTTCCCCCGGGATTGCCAGACACTGGCCCCCTTCAAGATTCGCCTCTCCATAGCGGTCAGTTCGCGGAACCAAGGAGGGCGGTGGCTGTCTCGAAAGGGCGTGAGGCCTCGTCGTGGTTCGGGCGGCGCTGCTAACTCACGGAACTGCACCCAAAGGGGCGACGCTGCCGTTTAGCGACGCATGAGGTAGCCCGGAAACCAACTGCTAATCCCTCAGTCCCAGGTGACAATTCTCGGCCGCGAGAAAAGGCGCCAGGTTGGCGCGTCTGAGTCGGCGCCGGCCTCCTTTGTCCCGAGGGACCGCCAGACACAACAGCGCGCGTCCGTTCAGCTCGAAAGCCGGCGCGAAAGAACCAACATGGCGCCGAAAAGCCACAGCGGCGGCGCCGGGCGGTTCAAAGGCTGTCCCCACCCTGAAAAGCGGCGTTGACATCGAGGCACCCTACTATTCTAACGTTATAACCGACTTTTTTTTTAAGTTGCGACGCGCGAAAGTATGCTGCCCGGGAAAATTCGCAGTGGAGCGCGATCGGAATCGCGCTGAACGCGATTGCTTCTCGGTTGGAGAATATATATATATATATATATATATATATATATATATATGCTTTCAAGTTGGGGGTGCGGCTCTTACACGGATTTATACGGGAAGAATCTTTTTCGTGTAATTGTCTTATACTTCGCTATCATTAATACTGCTTCGCCTTTCCGGCAAAACTGCAGCCTCTTTTTTTTTTTCTTCTGAGTCCTAGTAGAAGCTCTGCTGAGTATGACTGCTATTGTTTCTGATTTCGAGTGAATCCGGCTTGGCCTCAGTTCGGTTACTAAGTTAATTATATATATTTACGGCCTCCGCATGCACGTTGCGATGTTTCCATCCTCAATATATGTTGTAAATTATTATAAGTTTTTTTTTCATGAGTCGCTAGCATTACCTACTAGAAAGAGAAGCAATGCTGAGACACATATCATTCACGTGTATTTTACACACCGTTGATAAAAGACTCTGCCGAAGGGGTCACTGAAGTCTGCAGGTCTTTTTCAGTGTCAAAAAAGTGTGCAAAGCAATCTTTAGCGAGTTGAACATACAGCAACATATTTATTCTCTAGACATAGGCTATCCACATCATTAGAAATAATTGTTAGTTGGCTACCTCTTTCTCTTTCAAAATATCATAAATTTTGTCCTGCGTACACATTGAAATATAATGTGTCTGTGCATGGTGTTCGCACTAGAAATTAAAATAACATGTTGAAGTGACAAAATACGAATGAGGCAGCCGCCGTTGGTGCTTCTAATGCGCTTGTTTTCCTATTGCCAAGATTTTCAGAAATAAAGCGAAAGTATGAATAAAACCCGTGCACGTCCGCGTCAACACTGATGCAGTTAGCTTTTAGTCACAATAACATTTTAAGAGAAAATGTAGAGGTAACTCAAAAGAAACCATAAACTGGTTCGGGTAACAGGACTCTGGTACTGACATTTTCGGAGCGGGGGGGGGGGGGGGGGAGGCTTCGACATCCGGAGAACTCCGGAAGGGGCTCGAGCCCCGGAGGCGTATTTCAATTTGCGCCCAAGCCCAGTGCTCGACCTCTGGCGCTGCCATGCGCCGCTCGCGCGTACCATGTTTCTAGCCGCCGCCGTTGGAACGGAGAACACGCTGGGCTGGTGGTGACTAGGCACGACTGTGGCTGCTGCTAAGGGATCGATGCCATTCCTAAATAAACGCTTCGCGTCGACGCCCGGCACCGCGGCTTCCGCCGTGGCCCCGGGGTTCAACCGACCGCGCTGCCAAACAGAGAGGAAAAAAAAGCGTGATACCAAGAAAAAAAATAAAGCTTCTAGCAAAAGCAGCATTCGAACCCACGTACGCCTGGTCCCGCAGCGAGCGTCTTAACAACTAGACCATACAGCAATTTCTTTTTTCTTTATTGCATGGAAATATTAGTAGTTATATGCGAAACTTAGTTGTGTTACATATCTACACACATGAAAAAACAAATTCATACACGCTAGGCAGTCCAATGAAAGTTCAAAAATCGGGTAAACAAACACAAGCGTCCAGATACGAAATCCATTCAGGAACGGGGTGAAAGGTTGCAACCACACTCCGCACTTGAGCAGCCTCTTCTCGAAAGACAGACCTTATCGAGCGGGGTGGCTCGGCATGTCTGTCGATCATTCGGCTTCTCCATAATGAATACAGTCCTAACTAGGCTATACAGCAACGCCCCCAAAGTTTGCATTCATGCGAACTATATGATTGCGTTCAAGCGCCCTCGGCGAAAGAAACCACCTAGAAACATGGTACGCGCGAGCGGTTCTTGGCGGCGCCAGCGGTCGAGCACTGGGCTTGGGCGCAAATAGAAACACGGAACGCCGTTCCGCACAACACGTGCTCAAGGTTACACCGGCCGTTCTGTACATCAGTGGTTCTCGAGCTTATATCAATTTATGGATCGCTTGAGGCACTGACAAGTAATTTACGAACGCCCGACGTGATCGCTTTTTTCAGTTATGCAAAAGCGCACTTGCCGAAGCACACCTCAATCTCGATCTATAAATACTAAACATTGTTATGCAAGCTCCAAACAACTAGCTGTTAGGAACTCATTAAGATGCATCAGCGTACGTATATGATCAACATCTTTTCTGAGTGTTAGAAAGGTTACGTTCATAGCGAACAAAAATTTGGCAGAACCCTTCTCACGATGCCTGTCGACGGTAATGCGTTTGTCAATCAATCAGTATTTATTTCACGAATTGAAAAAAAAAATACGTCGACAAGTTTACAGAAGGAGGTCCCACCCAGAGCACAAGGCTCCAGGGGGACCTCCTGTAAGGAAGTCATATAAACAATCAATGTGGAGTACAACAGCAGTACGTTAGAAAATACAGATAGTCAAAATAGAAAAAAACAAGCACAGTTAAAACATCAATCCTTTAGAATATAAAGCAACAAACGCATAACAAAAAGCCATAGTATTAGGTATTCATAAAAATGGTAACAACAGCTTTTTGAAGATTACTAATGAGGAAGAATGTTTAATGTATGATGGCAGGCGATTCCAAAATGATAACGCTGTAAAATAAACAGTATGGCTTCCGTTGTTCGAGTGTATTGAAGGCAAATAAAATTCTCATCAAAGGTAAGTCTACCCGCCGTGGTTGCTCAGTGGCTATGGTGTTGGGCTGCTGAGCACAAGGTCGCGGGATCGAATCCCGGCCACGGCGGCCGCATTTCGATGGGGGCGAAATGCGAAAACACCCGAGTACTTAGATTTAGGTGCACGTTAAAGAACCCCAGGTGGTCCAAATTTCCGGAGTCCTCCACTACGGCGTGCCTCATAATCAGATCGTGGTTTTCGCACGTAAAACCCCATAATTTAATTTTTTTAAAGGTAAATCTGGTTGGGTTAATATTGTTACGCGAACGAAGGATTAAGTACAGGAGACTATTTACAAGTATATTTACAAATGATAGCTGCAGCGCTGGCCAGATCAGCCGATAGCTCGAGAGCCCAGAGCAGTTCGTCTTCTTCGTCTAGGCGCCCGCGTGCCTCGTTCAAACAGCCAAATACCACACGCGTGTAGCATAATCCCCCGGCGGCAGAAGCGACGTCCCGGAGCGTCTAAAGGTCATCACTGGGAGGGTGGTACTGCTTCAGTCGTGTAACGTGCACGATATCACTGGACTGGGAAGCAGATGGGGCGTCAGGGGCGATCTCGTAGGTGACGGGAGTCACGGCACGAATCACTCGGTAGGGGCCTGTGTAACGAGACAGCAGTTTTTCTGACAGGCCGACCTGACGCGACGGAGACCATAGGAGCACCAAAGAACCAGGTGGGAAGTGCAGGTCGCGGTGTCGCTGGTCGTACAAACGCCGTTGACTCTCTTGGGAGTGCAGAAGGCGGCCACGGGCAATTTCCCTTGCGTGGGCAGCGCGGGCGACGGCGTCAAGTGCATATTCACTGGTGGGTGCTGCGTGAACAGGGAGGCTTGTGTCGAGGGGCAGTGCTGGTTCTCGGCCGAACAGAAGGAAAAATGGCGAATAACCGGCTGTGTCGTGGCGCGAGGAATTATACGCAAAGGTGACAAACGGTAGAGCGAGGTCCCAGTCAGTGTGGTCGGAAGACACATACTTCGCGAGCATGTCTGTGAGAGTGCGATTAAGACGCTCCGTGAGGCCATTCGTTTGCGGATGGTATGACGTGGATAGCTTGTGCCTCGTGGCACAGGACTGCAGGATGTCCGCGATAACTTTGGACAGGAATGTCCGGCCACGGTCTGTGAGAAGTTGTCGCGGAGCTCCATGTAATAAAATAAAGGACGGGGAACGGCACGCTCCACCAAAATGTTACGCGAACGAAGGATTAAGTACAGGAGACTATTTACAAGTATATTTACAAATGATAGCTGCAGCGCTGGCCAGATCAGCCGATAGCTCGAGAGCCCAGAGCAGTTCGTCTTCTTCGTCTAGGCGCCCGCGTGCCTCGTTCAAACAACCAAATACCACACGCGTGTAGCAATATTAACGAGACGATTACCCAGCCTATTGGGGTGAAATTAAATTATTTATAAACTTGAACACGATAATTATGATAGTAAACTGTACTAATTTATGTATAGAGAGTATCGTGGAGCTTTGGAGTAGATCTGAAACATTATAACGGCGTGTATTGAACGTTAGTATTCTAATAGCTTGGTTCTGTGTGTATTGTAGTGGAATCAGGTGAGTTAAGGTGTTTCAGCAGGATGAGATGCAGCAATCAAGATGACTATGAATGAAGGCGAAGTATAATTTGAGCAAGGTGGACGTGGTAAAATAATGACATACTTTCAGCAATACCCTTATGCCATACATCAACTTGCGTCGAACGCACGCAATGTGATTTCTTTATTTGCGGTTAGAATATTACTCCAAGAAATGAGCACTCATCGACAGCGTGAATAAAATTATTGCCGAGGGTAATTACAGGGTTAAATGAAATAATTTTGTGACTGGGGCGGAATATCATGAAAGTTGTTTAAGAAGGATTAATTGTAAGGCCATTATGACAACACCACTTCAATACATAGTTAAGGTCAGAGTTAAGTTTGCCCTTTAGAATAGACAGCGAACGGCCAGTAGCTAGTATTGTGGTATCGTCTGCATATAGATATGGCTCTGTGTTAAGACAATTAGGAAGACCACTGATCTAAATTAAAAATAAGAGAGGTTCAAGAATGGATCATTGAGGTAGACCCTTGTGTATAGGTAAGAAATTTGATAATGTAGGACGAACATGCAGTGCATCCCAACTATCATGCACCAAGATTCAAAAATATGGAAATGCCACCCGTAGCTGGGCGGGACCAAGGTAATGTTTTCCGTCGCTTGGAGTTACTCAGATTATTTTTTTTTCATTCCGCCTAATCACATAATTAGTCTTGATTATTATTCAACTTCTCAAATATTGTATGACTAGCTGAAAAGTATCAATGAGAAAATTGTAAAGCAACATGAAAAACTCCCGATACAGCTTTCTGTTGCTGAATGCGTGCTACGTAAAGTGTTTTTCCGAGCGTGAAAGCAGCCCGCGAATGTACGCAAAGTGCCTCGAGCGGCCAGTCGCGCGGCATTATACTATATATAGTATGGGTGAGCGTGACGGTATGACACCGCATGTTGGAGAGAGAAAGTGAACCGAGAACAACAGTGGCTGAGTCTTGCGCCGCTGCAACGCCGGTTTATTACTTCATCGTTTGTTGATGCGCGCCACCTCTGAATGCGAATGCAACAGCCGAAATCGTTACGAGAGCACCACCACACCCAAAAGCGAAGCCGCTTACACGCACGCCATTTCAGGCTGCGCGAGGGCCTTCACATTCACTCGAACGTGAGAACCTTGGACGACGACCTGGACACGCATGCCGTCGGAAGCGACGCCGCAGCGATGTCGGAAGCGATGCCGTCGGAAGCGACGATCGAATTCGGCAGCGATTTCCGTCTCACCAGTAGACGAAGGGAAGCTCGCTTGCTTTGCGGGAACGGTCTGCTCGCGCTTTTGGGTGCCGCGGCCATCGGCTGGGACGCCAGCTCTTCGAACTGCTCGGCTCCCGGCGATTCGCACAGTTCGGGCACGGAGCCCAGACTGGGCGGCCGGCTCACGGGCCCGCCGGCGGACGACGAGCGTCGCCGCGTCGCCGGCAGTGCCCGCAGGACGATGCGTTCGCTGGACGGCGCCGAAGCGGAAGAGGGCCTCCTAGGAGTCAGGGCCCGGCGCTGCCGCGCGAAGTCTCGGGGCTTCGGCGATTGCGCGCCGGCCCCGTGGATCGTCAGGCGCGTGGTCTTGGAGCTGACGGTCACGACGGGGGCATCTGCGGCCGAGGGACTCCTCTTGTAACCGCCGTTGTTGCTCGAGACACCGCGAATGCTGATGGGGCTCGGCGATGACGGACCAGCCGTGCCGGAGCAGCAGCTCACCAGAGGCGACGGAGACGTGATGTGGACGGCCGACGAGGCACTTCGCCGCCTTGAGGACGAGGAAGACCAGCCCGCCATGGTGCTCGGCTGAATGGTGGTGGCGTGTGGGGGGCTGAATTTGTATATACTTGGATAGTTTCTTACGGGTGGCGCGCGAATTTTTTTCCGCCTCGTCTCGGTTCCGAATCAGCCGGCTTCACATCGTCTTTGTCGTATTTGGGTCGAAGTATAGCACGTACTTGCGGGAGCCGATGATCCATAAATACATTGTGGTGGCAAAAGCAACTCGAGAAGGAAAAAAAAAAGAAAAGTGAAGAACAGGGGAAGGAGGACTCGAAACGATTATAAGGGGCAGCGCTGACGCAATTAACGAAGCGCTCCGCAGGCAACAGCGATAACTGTAATTCTATGCGAAACTAAAAGTAGCTTCCAGCCTTCCTCGTGAGCGACAAACTATGGGGCTATTTTGTAGATGTAGATCCTTGGGATATACTGGCAACTTTGTAAACACATCACTTGCCAAAACTGTTTGTGCCGTAGTCACTGCAACGCAAACGCCACGCTGTACTGATTTAGTGTAGAAAAAAGAAGTGGATGTTTGTGTTGTGTCCTCCTCACATGACACATTCCCACACGGCGGGAAATTAAATAAGGGTGCGAACAATCACCAAAGTTCGCAAAAATAACAATAAAAAATGTGGGCAGCTTGCACTAGTGGTGCAAGGCTGGACTAAACAGCGGAGCTAGTGATCGACCTAGCTTCTTCCAGGTTTTACTAGGCTCGGCCAAGTTTTGCTATGAAATGCTCGGTATTCTCGGTATGAAATGCTCGTTATGAAATCGGCTCGCCGTCAACGCGCAGATTCTCGCTTGGCCGCGCGACGCGCTTCAAGATGAGTGGCTTCTTCTTCGGGTGTCCGGAACTTCCTTGGTCGTCCCATGTTAAGGCTGCATGTACTCGCCAGAGTCAACGAGAGTTCTGCCGCCGTCGCAGCGTCTCCGAGCTTTATCTCCCTGGTGATGTCACGGCCAAGCTGCGCCTCCAGTCTTGCAGGAGCGTGGCTGGTCGAAACCTGCCGAGCCGCCGCCAGAGGCGCCGGCTGCAGTCAAGGACACCGCACGCGTTCGGCGCGAACGCGGGGAAACGCGGACGGCGTCGGCAGCAGCTCTGCGCGTTGCCTCGTTGGTGCTGCTACAATTTCTTTATCTAATCGCTATCATTTTCTCTATCTCTCTCCCGAGCATAGCGCGCGCCGCGCGCATGCTCTCCTTCCCTCTCCTTAACGTCCTATGTCAAGGCAACATATGCACGGCACGGAGAGGAGGCAAAGCACACGCCGCTCCGTGAGGTGGTTGCTAGGCAACGCGCCGTGACGTCATCGCCAGAAGCAGTTTTTGTTCACACTACGCGGCGCAACCAAGAGCTTAAACAGCTCCGCTGTTAAAATTAAGTTCTCACTAGTTTATTATTATTATTATTATTATTATTATTATTATTATTTTTTGTCTCATATTTTTCATCTTTATTTTTGTCTCTATTATTGCGATAGCAATTACATGGACACTCAAAAGCAGATTTCTGCCGTCGGCGTTGCCGTCGCCGTCGCCGTGAGGTTCCGTATGACGTCATTTGGAGATGAAATCGTCGCCGCGCGCCGCCGAACGCTGTATGTGCCAGTGAAAGGGCGCGAGGGGCGCGTATTTCACGGGGAGTGAACGCACGGCGGAGAACAAACGCGCGTTCTGCGCCGTGCTCGCTTAAGGGCTGCAGAAATAGGCGTCTCTTTTCTCCTTTACAATCACCATATATGTAGAGCAAACGCGCCTTCTTCCGACGCGCGAGAGGCCGTGGGGGAGGGGGAGGGAAGGGAGGTGACGTTTAGCTGCAGCACCAAGTGCCTATTTATATCAGAGGCTCCGGCAACAGTCACCAACGCCGCACGCATTTTGAGCGAACGCGGGCAAAACGCCGATGGCGTCGACAACAGTTCTGCGTGTTGCCGATGCTGCTGCATGTCCAAGTTTATACAGCTGATAAAGCTAATATCATTACTCCGTATAGCTCTCTACAAGTTTGCTATCGCAATTGATGCTTCGCCTTTCAGGTGAAACTGCGACAACTTTTTAAATTACGCGTTTCTTGTATGGTCAAGAACAACAGCTGCAAACATTAGCAAACTTACCGTCCTGCAAAAAAAAAATGTCGCAGTTTCGCCCGAAAGGCGAAGCATCGATTGCGATAGCAAATTAGTAGAGCGCTATTCGGAGTAGGGATAGTAGTTTTATCGGCTGCATAAACTTGGACACATTGGCTTACTAACTGAATTAACAATCGTGGTGTCAGCGCGCACAAGCAAACATGAATAGATCACACTGAATGACCGCAGCCAACGACTGTCAAAACGCTGGCAGCAAGCGCAAGTTCGCGCGGTCTATCGCTTCAACGGAAACTGAGCGGCGAACGCACAGCGCATACAAAGGTCAGAGCCGTGTGGAGATAAGAGACGGTGTGGGCGACCGCCGGGCAGAGAAGTTGTTGGCAGAGGAGAAGCTGCCCCCCCCCCCTCCTCCCCTCTTCCCATTTCTTGCTTTCGCGTGGGAGATTGAGTGGCAAGATACGCCTTTGGCGCCGGAGCACAGCGCCGCCCCGCCTCCCTCCCTCCCATACCCCAACGGCCTTTCGCGGGACGGTCGCGTTTGCTTTCCGCCGTGCGTTCGCTCTCCGTGATAGCGCGCGTTGGAGTTCGCCCTCCGTGATAACGCGCATTCCCTACGCGCTTTCGCTCGCGCATACGGCGCGCGGCGACGACTTTATCGCCCTTGGAATCTATACGGAACCGCACGGCGACGGCGAAGACGACGGCGACGACGACGGCGACGCCAGAAATCCGGTTGAAGTGTCCATATGATTGCTATCGCAATAAAAGCGCTTTACGCCTAGCCCTTAAAGTCCCATATCGCTACCACACTGCAGACTTGTTTAAGAAGCACCACATCATTCAGGTTCCATCAATGTATGATTACAAGCTACGCCGTTTATATAAACTCGATTTGCTGAAAAATAATGATGCCATGACAAGCCTAGCAAGGCTAGAGAAAAAGTTGTCGCAGTTTAACCTGAAAGGCGAAGCATCAATTGCGATAGCAAATTTGTAGAGATCTATACGGAGTAATGATAGTAGCTTTATCAGCTCTATAAACTTGGACATGCAGCAGCACCGGCAACACGCAGGACTGTTGTCGACGCCGTCGGCGTTTTGCCCGCGTTCGCTCAAAATGCGTGCAGCGTTGGTGACTGTTGCCGGAGCCTCTGATATAAATAGGCACTTGGTGCCGCAGCTAAACGTCGCCTCCCTTCCCCCCCTCCCCCACGGCCTCTCGCGCGTCGGAAGAAGGCGCGTTTGCTCTACATATATGGTGATTGTAAAGGAGGAAAGAGACGCCTACTTCTGCAGCCCTTAAGGGAGCACGGCGCAGAACGCGCGTTTGTTCTCCGCCGTGGGTTCACTCCCCGTGAAAGCGCGCGTCCCTCGCGCCCTTTCACTCTCACATACAGCGTTCGGCGGCGCGCGGCGACGATTTCATCTCCATTGACGTCATACGGAACCTCACGGCGACGGCGACGCCGACGGCAGAAATCTGCTTTGGAGTGTCCATATAATTGCTATCGCAATAAAAACATTCTTGCTTATAATGTACGCCATCCTGAAGTGTGGTATGTCGCGAAATGTAGAACTAATTACGGAAATCAAATGTTAAAATTTCAATTGCCTACACTTCTAAACCATATAATAAAAGAAAATAACATTGACATATCTAGTACATCACCAAACAACTGCGTTTAATGTTCGTATAATGTTGTGATACGATGATTTCCTTTTTCTTTATGATTGCTTCATAATCCCCTTTTCAAGTGACGTTTAATATCTTTTGTTAGTGTTTCCTTAGTGTTAGTGTTTCCTTAGTAGCCCCCCCCCCCCCCCCCCCGAAAAAAATTTCTGGCTACGCCCCTGACAAACACTGTGAGTGAAGTGTGCTTGGCCCAGTTGGTCTGGGCGGCTACACATGGCGCAACGTGTCCTGCGCTGCAAGTAGCCGCGCCGACATCGTCGCCTACCTTGCCTGCTTCCGTTTCCGGTGGCCTCGTCTTGTTTTTGTTGTTTGTCCGCAATGGGCGAGTCAGTGAAGCCGTTGCCGCTGTAGTGCTCAGTCGGTGTGATGTGTATGTAACATTAACCCACATTAAACCGTTCCCTACTATGTGAGTCTTCCTGCGTCCAGCCCAAGCCTCACCACACAGGCCCGGTGGCCCTTTCGTGATTAAGCAATAATCGCGAGCGAGCGCACACGTTCTCGCATTTGTGTTAAGGAGAATTCCCCTAAAAAAAGAGAAAATGCCCTGTCACTGTTGAATTCTTTTTTTATTTCTCGGCCGTGATAACTTTATTATCTGACCCAAAAAATCAGAGCCCTTCCACTACTGTGAAGATGGAAGCCAGTGAAGCTGTGACTATGGTGGGTCTGCTATAGTGAATATTGCTATAGTGAACTTATATATTATCATTATTGACTATATTGAGCGTCTTCGGCATGTTCGTCAAGGAGCAAGGACACCGGCGTCTTGTTTTCGCCCTGCGCGAAGGCCAAGTAGTGCGTTTGCTTCTCTAAGTCCTCCCCATCGTCATAGACTAGCATATGAGCCACAGCGTTCATAGCCGCGGCACACTGCACAACACCGTCAGGATCCTGGAAGATGTGGTTAAACGAGCGTCCGTCCCATAGCGAGTCCAAAGGGCCACTGCTGATAACAGTGCTAGCGCGATCTCTACGTCACGAGACAAAGGCGCACAACGATAGGTGGGACGTGTCGCGCCCGAGTATCGCGACATTTGTGAAGGAGGCATCGGCGGTGGCGAGGGGTACAACAATGGACCATCTATCATCCGTTTTTACACCTGTGCTAAGAAACAACTGGCGGGATATCGCCAACCACAACGCACATTGAGCCAAAGCAAATGATGATGATGAGAGATTTTTACACGCGGACACGATCCTGGGGAACCTAGCCCTTAACAGCTTCGCTGTAAAAAGGCAATATTTGTCGCGAGATCCCTGAAACATGAAACGGAAGTATGAAATGCTTTTAGCTTCCGTTGTCGGCGACCTTCAAGTGACCTTGAGCCAAACTCAAATGAGAACATCCCGGCATCGCTGCGAGAACAAAACGAGATCATCCGGGCAACCAGCCGAAAGTTAAAAAAATATACGGTCTCCGGCCCCCGACCCTTTGTACAGGACCGCATTACATACGCTAGTAACTGCCCAAACAAGGTACAAAAAATGTTGCTTCCAAGTTCTTCCTAATGTTTGTTCACAATATCGCTGAAGCTGTAACTCCTATAGTACGCTGAAGGTTTATTTGTCATTTCAAATAGCGACGTTCAAAATGCAGATACAGGGCACCATACACTTGATTGTCATCTTCTGACGCTGAGTCAGGGTTACCTGTGCCCTTTTGAACGCCAGCGATCCGTGAGTTTAGCGGCGCGGGTTTTGCGCAGGCTCGAGAGATGGCGCCACGCTGCGTGACCAAGCCGGCAGCGTCCGGCGCGCCACGGATGGCTGTTTGGTTGAGACGAGACTTGCAATGAGGTTCTGTCCCTGACAGGAAACTATTGCGTCCGTATGGACTAGTGCACAGTATGGCGTGGTGCGTTGTGGTGGGGTGTGCCGTTGCGAACTACACCCATTTTAGAGCGATAGCTCCACTACTCCAGGTATAAACCCAGAAAACGCCTGGTTCGTAAATCTTACCTTCAAGCTCAGCCAAGGTCAAACTGGGACTTGGCCTGCCACTACCGGTGGCTGCTGCGTACGCCGCGTGGGCACCCATATCTTCAAAGCGATCTGCGATGTGTACATAGGGCGCCGAGAGCTGGTAGCTTCGTATGCGCTGTGCTTTCGACGCTTAGTTCGCGTTGAAAGTCAATTCGCTCGCTGCTGCGGAAGCGCCGAGCACCGTCTGTGTCCTTTCCCAAAGCAAGCAGGACCACGCTATCGCTCGACAAACTTGTTTTAACCGCGTTCAACCACGACAAATTTTAAAGATTGTGGCTAGTATCATCACAACTAATCTGCTTTACCGGTAGCCATTTCATGCTTACATCTACTCTTGATTACGGGAGAGCCAGCATTTTTTTATTTGTTGGTAATCCGTGAGAGAATTTGATTTTCTTCTTTTTCGGTGACTTTATTGTTTATGTAAAAGCTGTGTATATATGTTTATATCGATGTGTACTTTTCCACACACAGACTATATATATATAAAGTTAGGCGCGTAATAAGCAAAGCAACATGTTATTGATCATATATGTGCTGTTTACCGCAACCATAAGCAGAGCAAAGCAATATTTTCGCTTGATCGCGAAAATATAATTGAAGCGAGTGCAATGGTGCTTACATGTTAAGCTTTCGTGAGATGAGCCCCAACTCTTCCACGAAATCAGGAGAGACGCCACCGAATAAAATTTTTACATTACAGAGAGAGAGAGAGAGAGAGAGAGAGAGGGGGGGGGGGCTCTTGATTAGAAAAAAGCCGGCAGATCCCACGCCCTGTGGGAATCGATGTTATGCGAAGCAGTGTGCGGGGAGCCTACGAAGTAAATGAAACGACCATGGGAGCACCGAGGCGTAGGCGGCTGTTTCATGACCTACATGACACGCATGTCATGACATTGATGTCATGACATGACATGAAAATGATAAGTCATTCATGTCATGACCTATCATTTATATACAAACCCATTTCAGTGGTTTTTGAGTGTTAATCTTTTTTGTAGAGTCATTGTAATTTTTGCTGAGTCATGCTCATGACTGACTTCTACCATCATCCTTTAGTGTTTTCTTCACTTAGTACCCACGTCCGAACCCATTCCAGGGGTTTTTGAGTGTCAATCATTTCTCGCTGAGTCATTGTCATTTTTGCTGTGTCATGCCTATGACTATGACTTCTACCATCATCCTTTAGTGTTTATTCCACTTACTGCCCACGTCTGAACCCATTTCAGTGGTTTTTGAGTGGTAATGTTTTTTTCGCTGAGTCATTGTCATTTTGCTGAGTCATGCTCATGACTATGACTTCTACCATTATCATTTAGTGTTTACTTCACTTAGTACCCATGTCTGAACCCATTATAGTTACATAACAAGTTAACGAAACGACCATGAGAGCACCAAGAAGTAGGCAGCTGTTTCATGACTTACATGACACACGGCATCATATTCATGTCATGACCTATCGTTTATGTTCGTCATACACTCTTGTCATGCTCATACTATGCGAATTTTGGTACCTACCAAGATAACGAAACGACCATGAGAGCGCCAAGGTGTAGGCGGCTGTTTTATGACCTACATGACACGCATGTCATGATATTCATGTCATGACCTATCATTTATGTTCGCCATACACTCTTGTCATACTATGCCAATTTTGGTACCTACCAAGTTAACGAAACGACCATGAGAGCACCAAGACCTAGGCGGCTATATAGATACTGTCAAAGTGGCAAATGTGCGCCAAGAAATGCTTCGCATTTAAAAAGAGATTTTTGCCTGCGCGTGTACAACCGCTGGCATGCTACTATTACAAATTTCCAGGCGTACAATACCAGCACTTGTACAACACAGCAGTCATGATGTTCCACATTACGGCTTATGGCGCCATAAAAAACAAAAGTCATTTTAAGACCGTCTTGCAGTGCATGCGCCTGCAATATCTCGCGCAAAATAGGAATACTAATGTAGCCTTCATTGCGCGCTTGTGTCACTACCACGCCATACACCATGTGCTGTATTCCTATAAATGCCCACACTGCGATCAATGCGCAACGCTTTACCACATGGTATGGGCTTGCGCAAGCACGCCACATCTCACACCCATATAACACGCCCCACCACACGGCGATGGGAGGCAGCGCTGTCCAGCTCCGACTCGACGGACCAGCTCAAACTGATCAACCGAGCGATAAGGGCAGCTAAGGCCACTGGACTCCTGGACTGCACAGCGGAAGAGCTACCAACGCTCGTGTGCTATTTTGTATAAAGTTTACTCTCTCTCTCTCTATTGCGCGCAGAGCGCTGCTCCAAAGATACTGGCCTGAGCCAGACGCTCTAGACGCTTGTTACCGCGTATGCATGTACATGTTACGAGTGCAAGTTGTGTACGTGTGTTTCGTGCATGAGTGGGTCATCCCATGCATCACCCTTGCCCATTTGGAGTAGCATGCAACACAAACATCTCTAACACCCAATAAAGAAAGTCTCTCTCTTTCATGCAAGAGAGTGAGAGAAATTTGATGTAAGAAAGGTGCAGAGGTCGGCCAGAGTGTAGTCTGCTGCTCAGCTTTGAAGAAGAGGTTGATGCACGACAGAGAATACCGTATGTGGAGTTTGTGGCTCGACGTCGGATTTACAAACTTTCATGCCTTCCTCATTGGGATGCCCGATTACTTGCGACACATACAGCTACGACGAGACCTTTGTACACCTCATTTGTCGGTCCAAGTGATCTGCCACGTCCCTGGCACATAAGACAGTCGCCCACTGTCGGTATGTTTCAGGTCAGTGATTCTAAAAGAATTCCGCGGAGAAGATTATTGGCTGTGCTCCAGTTCCCGAGGTCTACAAGCGTACACCGTAGACTTGGGCACGCTGCGTAATTCACCCGTAGTTTGCGTGAGCGCTTATGTTTTGCTTATTTACCTTTTCTTGCTATCCCTGCACATCCTCAACCCACGCGGTGTAGCCAACCAGGACTACCTGTGTTAAGCCTCCTTGCCTTTCTATGCATCAGTCACTTCTTCAAGATTTATTCATAGGCTCCGGAGTGCAGCGTGTCTGGACTGCCATCCAGTCTGTCACCGAACGAGGCTCGCCGTATTAGCTACAACGCAGCAGAGCGGCGGCGCCGTGTCGGCGCGAGAGAATCGAGAAGTCTCTTCGTAATAATGACAAGCATACGAGAAGGCCATTACGTTTTGACAAATATATATCCAGCAAAAGAGAAAAAAAAATATCGAGGCGAATATTTAAATTTTGTGGCCGCCGCAACGGCTCAACGAAGCCACCGCGACGAGCAGTGGCTAGACGGTGGTGAGGCAGACGACCCTGCCATAGCTGTGCAGGGGCTCCCTCTTGGTGTACACGAGTCGCCACGGCTCGAGTTGGCGGGTGCTGAACTTGTCGAGGATGGGCCGCGTCGAAGCGGAGCGCAGGAAGAACGCGGCCACCACCTCCACCTCGTCCTCGTTGGTGCACGAGGACAGCAGGCTGGACAGCAGCGACTCGGCCGTAGCGGCGTCGTCGGCGAACAGCCAGCGGAGCACCAGGCGACCGCGGCTGTCTCGCTGCATGCCGCCGTAGCCGCAAATGTTGCGCTCGTTGCGCGTGGCTACGCGAATGTCGAGCCCGACCTCGTGCACGGTCGCGGCCAAGTATCGCTTGCGGTTGAAGCCGAACACGTGCTTGTCGTACGAGGCGAGCGCGTCGAAGTACTTGTCCTTGTACTCGAGCACCAGGACGGTGCGCGCGAACGCGGCCAGCGAAAGACGGGCCGGCCCGAAGAGGATGCCCGTCGCGGGGTTCGACGGGAACGGGTAGACCTCCTGCAGCTCCCGGTACGCGGGCTCGGGCAGCAGGGTGAACAGGTTCTTGCCGCTGGTGACGTGCAGCAGCTCGTTCCACAGCAGGACGCCCACGTGCTCGAACGCGTAGTTCTTGAGGATGTGGCAGAAGCCGCAGAAGGCGACCTCTTCGTCGAACATGAGCGCGCTCGCGGCTCCGCAGATGACCCCTGTCACGATCGCGCGCAGTCGCTGAAGCACGGCTCCCATGCGCCCCAGGGTCAGCTTAACGAAAAAAATATCGCCCACGAACACGAAAGGGGCTTAGCGGAACAGCGAATGACGCCGTCAATAGATGTTGATCGAAAACTATAAAGAAAGTCGTCCGTTAATTATGTGGTTTTACGTGCCAAAACCACGATCTGATTATGAGGCACGCCGTAGTGGGGGGCTCCGGGATAACTTGGACCACTTTGGGTTCTTTAACGTGCACCTAAATCTAAGTATACGAGTGCCTTCGCATTTCGACTCCATCAAAATGCGGCCGCCGGGGCCGGGATTCGATCCCGCGACCTCGTGCTTTGCAGCCCAACACCATAGCCAGTAAGCAACCACGGCGGGTAACTTTCCGTTAAGATTATCCACCTTTTATTTCGCTCTACAATTTATGGCATTTACCCATTTTTTTCAGTAATCCAAGAAATCGCACGCAATTTGAGACATTCATAATCGAAATTGAAGGCCAAATCCAGGCAGTATCGAGCGCTGACAGACGGCAACGCACCGTAAAGAATTGTGGGGCGAAGTTTGAATGATAGTATACCGCGGCAAATCATGACCCGACATACAGCGGTATACACGCTTGCCAGGCAAAGCGTGCCGTATCAGTAGGTGCCGCGACTGGCCGAGACCTTCAGTTTCAATTTTCCTCGCGCTTAGTGCACGTGGCATTTCGGTCCGATATGATAGCGGGGTAGCCTTTGCTGCGCTAAGCTGAGCGTAGGGGACTACGCTTGGTCTAGGTTTTGCGTGGATTTACCATTGAAATTCGATGATAAACATCTCAAATTAAGTGCGATTTTCAAGATATTTAGAAAATGATGGTGCATTAAAATGTTATTTTTTTTCTTTCAGATATAGCGCAAATAAGTACACCAACTATAGCCCACTAGCAACCAGCACCAACTCGCATGCATGTTATACCAACTAGCCCAACAGGCGGTCTTTCTGAAGCATTGAAATGTGACTGCCTTCAAATTCGTCGTTTAGACACTTCCCCTAACGCACTAATAGAAAGTGAAATAATAAATGTTTGGCGCTGTCTTTTCAGAGTAACTTAAGCGGTGACAAAGTATTTCCGCCTCACCGTAGAGCTCGTATGCGAAGACGACAGGTGTCTCACGGACACAAAGTTTTTATAAACAAAGTTATAAACAAAGTATAGTTGCTTCGTATGGGCACCCTGCACTGTTCAGAGGGCGCTACGGCGTTTTCATTTTTCACCCCAGCGTCGCCGACACCGGCCCCTGTAGAGATGTGATGAAAATGATACGCCATTCCAAACGATAGCGGTCATTTCGTCGCTCGTCTGAGTGTTTTGCCCTGGGTATGCGCACTTTCGACGTTTTCACAACTTGGACACCCCCGTCACAAGCGATCGAAAGTGTCACGGCGAATATATGCAGCGGCCCTCCAGTTTTGCTTCCACCACTCGTTAGGCTGTGTGTTCTGGCGCTGCTGTCTACTCTGCAAAGCTTTAGCGCAGGGTGCCTGTAGGTATCTCTTTACTGTGCGTCCTGCTAAGAGAACAGCGCCTGATATTCGACGGTTTCATTATTGCAACACATTAAGTGTCGCCCACAAACATCGTCAAAAGCTGCGTAAATAGGCCACATTAACGCTTGCACAATTAAAAAAAGAGAGAGAGAGAAAAAAAAAGAAGATGCTATGCCTACCAACTGCGCGGTTCGTAATCACGACGCTGCTTAAATGTACACTTCCCAGCGTGACGCACTGACCGCTGCGCATGCGCAGTCACGCAAAGTTCGGGCCCGGTAATTTGCGCGCCGTGTTGCACCGCGCACCGTCTCTGAGCGTGGTGGTGTCTGTGCATTTTTTTACGAGGCGACAACGGGCTACAAATAGCGGACGCAGACGACGCTCTATGCATCGCGAGGAAGTATAGTTCTTGAAAAGATGATGCTGTCAGCTGTTAGAGACCTCTGGGGTCACAATAACTGACCAGTGCCAGAGGAAACGGTAAAGTCTGCCGATTCCCCCCCCCCCCCCCCTTTTTTTTTTTCTTCTTTGCGAGAGGGTATATACCAACGATCCTTTCTTCTTGTTAACTACAGACGTGGATATATTGTTGAAGAATAATGTTGATTGTGCGTGTTTCTGTACAGGCAAACCTAATGAGTGACTAATCGCTTCAACCTGCTGTGGTGGCTTAGTGGCTGTGGCCTTGCACTTCGAAGCACGAGGTCGCGGGGTCAGAATCCGGGCCGCGGCGGCCGCAGTTCGATGGGGGTGAAATGAGAAAATGCCCGTCTGCCGTGCATTGGGTGCACTTTAAAGAGCCCCAGGTCGTCAAAATTAGTTCTGCGTCCCCTATATACTTCGACGTGCTTCACAATCAGATCGTAGCGCTGGCACGTAACAGCTAAAAGTTTAATTAAAAAATTTAATCGGTTTCGCACGACGAGCACAGCGGTGACCAGAGTTGTAATTGCGGTGGGGTTTCAATTAGATCCAACAGATATTCAGCTCGCCTTGCGGTAAAAATGCGCTTTCAGCAGACCGGACCTTATAGAAGCTTTTTTCTTTCTTTTTTTTCTTTCGCAGCAGATTCTTGTAGGCTTACTAAGCATATCGTTCCGGGAGTAAAGTAGAAGAACGTGAAGCAGGAGAAGAGGAAAGAAGAAAGAGAAAAACGAGAGTCTCTCTACTCTTTCTTGTTCCCCTGCATCATGTTTTGCTTTGCGCCAGGAACGGAATGTTTAGTCAATGCCTCCTTTACTAGATTCCCGTCGCGTTGCTCGCTTTCCCATTGGGGCGGCGGTTCCCTTAGTTCAGCATAAATTCCGTGAGGTGGCGCTCGTTGCCTTTTCAACTTCCGGCGGCGGCGGCAGCGGCGGTCGAAGACTTCCGCCGGCGCTTCGATAGCGCCTGCCGACTCCGAGACGTTAACAGATGCTACAGTAATCTCAGAGGCCGCAGCACGTGATCTAAGTTGCAGACGTGCGCCACAAGTGGCGCTCGTTGCCTTTTCGCGGAGAAGAGAAATGGGAGAGGGCACGGAACCGGGTTTACCGGACCACGCGGCAGGCATCTAGTAAAGGAGGCATTGGTTTAGTACGCCTAAGGACCAACTTGCACAAGAACAAGTTATTTTGGAGATTTATAAAATATTCGACGAACATCAGCATATTTTGAATGGTTTAGCGGTATTTTTAGAAGAAATGGTGGCAACACTGATTGGCAGTTCTTGTTCCTAATAATACAACGGTTGCTTAAGAAACTCTGTAGAGTTCTTTCCGAACGTTTTCTTCAAGAAAACTTCATTTTTTTCGACTTTAGTTCTGTAAGCACTTCTGACATCAACATAAATCCCACAACAAAAACATTACAATTTTAGACGCAGCTTTTCCTTATTTGCTGCGCAATAATAATAACTGATCCTCGCGACACTTAGCAATGCTGGTTAGTTCCCGGTGATCCCAGTGATCTTGTCAGTGGATTTCAGCTGTTTCACGAAAATAATCGGCTGAATGCAGACAATTGTTAATGTCTTGTCTTCATCGCGGCAAGAAGTCCAGAATTACTGAGACATATGCCGCCGTGTTGTCTGGCGCCGTCGAATATTAATATCCGAACTCATAGCTAGGAGAATAGTAAAAAGCTCCAGCATGACAAACAGAAGGGCGAAGATAAGTCTACGTTAGGGGTCACAAACCCAGCGGATAAAATCACGGGGAGGTACTTTTGACGGTCATGCACACAGTGTCTGGGCATAATACTGCAGTAATTGTAAAAGTCGTAAATAGCGTACCAACGAGCCCATTAAGTTTACAGGGCAAGGAAGGCGACAAGAATTTTTTTCCTTTTTTTTTTTACAGGAGAATGCGGTGTAGTACTTTTGCAGTGTGCTGTAGTGCAGTAGTAGTCGATCAATAGGATGCTGAATGCATCTCTTAGTTTCAGAAAACCTGCATACATTACAATAAAGGTGGTTTTCCGCGCTTCTCGGACCAGTGAACTTTTATAGACAATGGTACGCAAGGCCTCCGGACAGGCTCATCGACTCAATTCAACGTCCTTGCTTGCTACTGTTATCTACTTCGCATAAAGCGTTTTATTCTGGCGAAAGATGGATAGTGCATCTTTAAGTGCCGTTCAATATTTAATGCTATATGGTATTTACGCTTACCTCTTGAGGTGTCGACGGCGACGAAGAAGCTACTTGGACAAAGCATGTGCCTCGTGACTATTGCGGCGTGCAGAGTGTACGTGGATTCCGGTTCATTCCAAGGCAGATACATGATCTCTCTGACGTCGTCGTCGGTGGCAATTCTCAGCTTGATAGTGTCGCTCACTTCAGTAGGAACGGTAGCAAAATATTTGGGCAGGTCATGCAGGCCAAAGCAGATGAATGACTCGAACGATTTCTCCGGAGTAATGTGGTTCGTACACAACGTGCACTCACCCGAACCGATACTAACAGTGCTTTTCAAGCTCGCTGCTGAGGGCTGCTTCGCCACAGAGCGCTGCCCTTCTGACGTCACAGTCGCTTTCACTGTGGCTGTACTTTTATATTCCCGAGCGGATCGCTCGTTCGAGGCGAAAGTCGACGAACGCTTCTCTTCGTAGCTTTCTGCAGAAGTTGCTGCTGCCATCGCCTGTTTCTCACTTTCGACAAAATTCGATGTTGCGGCAGTCATGTCTCTCGCCGGTTCGAATTCCGCGCCCCGCGGGACCTCTTCTTTTTCAGGTGCCTGTGCTGTACTGTCCTGGGCCGTGTCTGCACAATACTCCGCTCCTTCTTCTCCAGGCTCGACGTTATTTGATGGTGTCGAAGGTGGCGCAGCAAGCGCTTCAGACGACGCACCCGACTTGGAAAATGTGCCCGCTGAGCACGTTCGCGAAATGATCCTATTCTCGAAATTGAGTGGCTTCTTGCCCCAGAGTTCCGCCTGGTTCCTTATTATCCCTGAATCGATCATTCTTTGTACGACATAGTCTTCTACAGAAGCTGCACTGTGCAAGGACGTCGACGAGGCAGTCTTTTCAACGTTCATACCCTGTCTATTCTCGTAAAATTTCGCCTTCTGCGCGGCGGAAAGGACACCCTCGGTTCCCTGAGGCAATTGCTTGCACAATACACGCCTAGCAACGGCCTCTGCATAGGCGTTCCTTATGGCAGTTAAGCTCGCAGCAGATGAAACAGTGATTGGTTCCGGTTCGTTTAGCCTAGTGCCTGAGGACGACAAACGCAAATTAGGCGTTGTTATATGGTCAAAAATTTCGCTCACTAGCATTTGCTCTTCGGCCATGACCATGTCCGTTTGATTTTCTTGGTTTTTATCTGCGGGCGATACTTCGACTAGGTAAGTTAATGCCCCAGGTTCCAGTTTTCGAATTACACATTTGGCACCGCGGCCACCCAATGATGAGAATGAGAATCGGCGCTCCGCTTGGGAAGTGCTCTCCAACTGGGTGTCGCTCTTCCGTGGAACGCCTAGCAAAGAGAAACGATAGTCGTTGACGTACTGATCACCTAGCTTTTGGCTAGCTGTCCCCGTCTGGTAATAGACAGGTATTTCCTGTTGTCCCATGTTGGGCGGGAAACCTGGAGCTTGCGCGCTTGTGAAGTCTTGTGCCTGCACCTCTTTCTCATGCACGATGCCTTGTTTGCGGATGTCGGTTCCACTGACGTGCTGCTGAATGATTTGTTCAATTAACTCAGCAATCGACTTGGAACGCACAAGCTGTGGCATCGCTTTATCTTTCTCTTGCTGCACCTTAATGTCGGCAAGACGACGTTCCTCTTCTTTGCGGGAAGCTAAGTCAGTTGCAGAAGTATCTGGTGACCCCGAATGTATCCTCGTGGGCGCCTCTTCTGTCGAGGCCGAGCAGGGGTACTCCCTAAATCGCTTAACGGTTTTGGTAGCTTCTTCGCGCTTCGTCGCTTCTTCAATGGCTGCCGCTATGAAGCGCCTCACCGCATTTTCAGACGTCCGCTCACCTTGATGTTTTTTCACAAAAACTTTGTCTTGCATTTGTTCAGTTTCGCCTTGCGCCGTCGTCAAAATAGGCCTCTGGGCCACTTCAAGCGTTCCCTTGTCCTGCACAGTCGCCGTTCTCCCTTCTCTTTCGATTGCGACAGGCACGTCATTCCAACGCTGCTCGAATTGCCTACGTCTTTCTTCTCGAATAGCATCAAATGATTTTTCGGAGACGACTTCCTTGCCATCCACCTCTTTGCGTTGAGCATCTTCACCTTCCCGTCGCTCGTGTTCTTCCGCGAGAACACGGCTTTGTTCTTGCGCCTCTGCAGTAACAGCGGATGTGTACTCTTCAACTTTCGCCTTGGCTTCTTCACCAATATCTACAGAAGGCTGAGCGCCTGCTTCGGCTGGCTGTTCTGGCTCTGGTTCCGGTTGTCTTTTCTCAGCACTTTCATAATATTCTTCGAGAAGCTCTTGTTTCACAAAACCTTTGTCTTGCATTTCTTCAGTTTCGCCTTGCGCCGCTTTCAAAGCAGGCCTCTGGGCCATTTCAAGCATTTCCTTGTCCTGCACAGTCACCGTTCTCCTTTCTCTTTCTGTTGCAACAGGCACGTAATTCCGACGCTGCTCGAACTGCCTACGTCTTTCTTCTCGAATAGCATCAAATGATTTTTCGGAGACGACTTCCTTGCCATCCACCTCTTTGCGTTGAGCATCTTCACCTTCCCGTCGCTCGTGTTCTTCCGCGAGAACACGGCTTTGTTCTTGCGCCTCTGCAGTAACAGCGGATGTGTACTCTTCAACTTTCGCCTTGGCTTCTTCACCAATATCTACAGAAGGCTGTGCGCCTGCTTCGGCTGGCTGTTCTGGCTCTGGTTCCGGTTGTCTTTTCTCAGCACTTTCATAATATTCTTCGAGAACCCCCGCGTATCCCTCCTGGTCAATGCCCACGACAGGTTCTCCCACTGCAGTCGCAGGCTGTTCAATTGCTTCTGCTGTCGACCTTTTCTGTTCTTGAGATAGATCGTCCTCGCTGCGTCGCATAAGGAGCTCCTCTTCATATGTCTCGTACCTTAGCTGGCCAAGGGACTCGATTCCTTTGGATGATCGTATCGTAAGTACGTCGTCGGGGAGAGGTTCGACGTGGTAGCGAGAGCTAGCTTCGATCTTCTTTTCCACTTCGCGAACTAACTCAGCCAGGATGTACTCATCAGGGGTGTAATGTAGGAGGCTGCTATCTACGTGGGGCTGATTGTTTGTCGATTGGCTGACCCGCTCGTCTTGTTCAGTGTCGTACATAATAGGAGCAGTTTGGGGCTTTATAAGCGACTCGCTTACTGGTGCCGGAGCGGTGTCTTCTTGCATAGCTGTCTCGTAAACTTTCCATCTAGAAACTCCTTCGTATCCGCTCTCGTGATTCTCGGCCTGTCTCACCTGCTCGATCATCTGTTTGCTCTCGGAGAACTCTACTCGGCTTCGCCTGTGACCAGTCTGCACGACGTCCGAAGGAGCTTCGAAAAGGGCGGCAGCTTCTCCCAGCCTAGTGCTATGACGCTCTGTAGTGACAAGCCATTGTAACGCGTCATCTCGATCGGCGACTTTAGAAACAGATCGCTCAGTCTCGCTTGAACGAATTTCTTCGGATGATGCCTTAGGAGACGACCCAATCAGTGAAAGCTCTGGAAGCGGTGTGAGCGCTACAGCTGTTGTGCTTTCGGCTTTTTCTCCGACTTTTTTCTCTTTGTCTGCGCTGACATATTCCGTACTTAAGTCTTGAGGGGCTTTAGCAGGAAGTGATTCACGTTCGCATGCAATTTCGACAGTAGCTTGTGTGGGTTCACTGCTTGCCGTGACTTGAAACTCCTGGAAATCGTATTTACCACTGGATGACGCAAGCTGGCCGCGTTGCAGGGCGCTGTCAAATGTCTGATACTTAGATCCTTCAATTCGTTCAAAGAATGATTGCTGAACAGGTTCGTTGGTCTTATGTCGCGTGCTTACTTTTTTGGTTGTGATCAGGTGGGTTCCTGCGGACAGCGAATAATTGTTTGATTCTGTTTCTGCAGGTTTCTGCTGAACCAGGTCTTGAACAGCAGATGAGCTGAATGTATCGTCCTTTGTGTCCGCAGAAACCAGTACGTCAGGTGGTTTAGTAGAAGAAATCGTTTGGAGCATTGGTTCTTGAATGACTGAGTTTGAAGATGTTCTTTCTGGAGCCGAGGTTACAAGAGTCGCTCCGCTCAAATTTGTCAGCGTGTCTTGTTTTGTAGAAGACAACTTCACGTCTTCTAAAGCCGGTACTGTAGCTCCGACAGCTTGTCCCTCTGAAGGAAGACTGGTTCGTAGTTGTGAGTCTTCTAATAAATACTTTGAAGCTGTTCCTTGAACCACACGTGAAACATCTTCGGTAGAAGACGTTACTGCAGGCGCCGCAGCGTTGCCGAGAACTCGTTCACAAGCACCTTGCTTGGTCGAAATAGTCAGTAGATCGCCTGTAGAATCCGTAACTCTTGCTGTCTCTGGAGCTCGATCCGAGGGGATGCTGACTCGCTCTGAAGATGTTCGAACTGAAGTTCCCGAAGACGCTTTTTGAAAAAAAGTAGGCGACAAGATACTGGTCTTTTCATGTAAGTCTAGCAGCGTTGGCGCAGCGGTCTTGTCAAGAGTGGTGTGCAGAATTGCATTCTCGTTTTCAGAAGCAGCAGTCGACTCCACAGCCTTTACATCATTCGTCGAGATCCCCGGCGCTTTGTGAGAAGAAATAGTGCGATGTACAGACTCGTGTATCACCAGTTTTGAAGACGCTTTTGGAAAAGAACTCGTGAAGAGGTTAGCGTTCTCGTTCGACCCTTCAGAAGTAACTGTGGCTGCTTTCGTAGAGAGCAACTCCGGATTTTTTACGGACTCTTGGAGAACATTCTTCGACGACGTTCTTTTTTCTAAAATACCAGAAGTCAAGGCGCTAGACCTCTCGTGCAAGTCGAGCATGGCTGGTGCTGTTGATTTGTCAAAAACGTCCTGATGAAGTGCAGCCTGGTTTGTGGAAGTAGACAATGTCGTGCCTTCGATAGCTGTTGGTGCCATTGCGCCAGCTGCTTTGTCTAAAGAAGCAGTGCTTTGGCGTATGGACTCTTGTGTTACTGTCCTTGAAGATGTTTTCGCCGGAGCAGAACTTGTAAAAAAGCTAGACTTTTCACTTGAACCCAACATAGTCAATGCTGGCCTGTCTAGATGCTTGTTCTGAAAAGAGTCTTGGTATGTGGAATCACTTAATGTGTTACCCGTTGCATCGGATACTGTTGATGTAGAAGTTATCTTGTTCGACGGAATGCCAGTTCGGTGTATTGACTCTTGAATAAATGATTTTGACGTTTTTTCCAAAACTGAAGTTGGTGTTAGCGAAGCAGCATTTCCCTCGGAATGAATCAGTGTGCCCGCAGCTGTATTCTCAATAACTGCTTGTTGGATCGTCTCCTGCTTTGCCACTGTCTCGCGTTGCGCCGCATTGACTGCTGATGTATCGGAATCCATGCCTGAGGATATACCGGTTTTGAATAATGACTGCTGGGTCATTGACTTTGAGAATCCTTCTTTTTCAAGGGAATTAGGAGCAACAACTGGAGCTGGAGCAGAGTTTGTCAATGTCTCAGGCGCATTGTCCGAGAATAAACTGCTTCGATGTACCGACTGCTCTAGGAGTGATTTTGAAGAAGTTTCCTTCTGAAGAAAGCTTGGAGTCATGAGACTAGTCTTTTCGCTTGAATCTGGCATACTAGACGCTGTTGCGTTGCTGAAGAATTTTTTATGATCTGAGCCCTGTTTGCTAGAGGAAATCAACATTCCGCTCTTGGTGTCTGTTGCTGCCAAAGTGTCAGGCCTTGTTTCTGACGAAGCGCTTCCACTAGCTGTCTCCTGGACTTTCCACCTCGAGGACACCGTTTGTTGAGACCACCCTGGACCCTGAGTCGTATTTCTCTCCGTTGTGATAACAATTTGCGGTTTTTGGCGTTCTTCTGCCTTTGCAGCCTGGGTAACGTTCCTAAACTCAAGTTGACCTACGGCTAGGGGGGCAGTCTCTCGAATGGCCGCGGTGCCTGTCTGCTGCTGACTTCGAACCTGTGTGCTTTCAGTTGTCGTTTTTGTAGCAAATCCCGACGAGGACAGCCCCAGTGCTCCTGAAAAGTTATTGCGAGATGTAGCAAGCACGTCGTGCTCTTGTCTTTGAGCCATACTTTCGACCCCTGACGTTACGCCCAGCCTAGTGGGCGACGTTCTGCCTTTGTCGAGCAGAGATCCGAGCCGTTTCGAGGATTCGAAGTCGGTTTTGAATGACGACGTTAGTGCTCCCCTGTTTCCAGTGGTTCCGAGGGTGCTTGAAGTTCTCTCCGTTGAAGTCGATGTGCGAGCGTCCTGCACGAGTCTAGAACTGTGTGAATCCTTTAGCAGGCTTCTCGGGGACATTGCATTCGCTGCGATCGAAGAGGAAGACAGGCATTGCGCTTCGCGCTTCGGTTCGCTCGAGCCATGAAAGCTCGCCGACCTCGTAGGTGAGCCGGCTGTCCTTTCTCTCGACAACGCACCGTGAATCTCGACTTCGACGAGCTCCTGCAGGGGTTCGTTGTCCTCGCGGCTGCTGGGAGACCGCGAGAGGGACCTGCGGGTCAGCCGCGTATGCGAACCGCTCTGGCGGCGCATCCTCCTCAATGAGCCGTCCTCCAGCTGCGGCTCCAGGAAGATGCCGCTACCTTCACCGCTTCGAGTCCTGCCCCGGAGCCTGTGATCGCGAGAGGCGCGCGATTCGAACATCGACTCTATTCCGCTGCTGACGGGTGTTATTTGTATGGACATGGGGACGTCCAGGGCATGCCCGGACATCTGTTGTGCAGCGATTCTGCTCTCAGACGAGTGCGCCATGTCATGGATGACGGAGTCGCTTCGTGACGACAGCATCCGCAGATGAGCCTGCTCGGTAGCGCTTAGGGCTCTCCCGTGGCCTGGAAATAGGAAAAGCGACGACAAAGAGCAAATGGCTAAGCGCAATACTGTGGATTCTTCGTTCCCGCCCATCCGATAAGCAATTACACACTTAATTCTTATCTCGGTTTCTCGAGCGTGCAAAAGCTCGCTCTGTTGAGTAGCATTAGTGGTAAAAAATTTTACGCTGGCTTTTTTTCTATCACATATATAGGTCTGCCTTTCTCGAAAAGATAATCCTGTGCCAAAACCGGTTCACGTTTTATCTTTAACGTCCTAAAGACAAAAAAAAAAAAAATCTGCTTCAGTCTGACAGTACCAAAGCAGTGCCATCTGGAAAATTGAATTAAATTCTGGGGCTTTAGTGCCATAATCACGATCTGATTATGAGACATGTCGTAGTGGGAGACTCCGGATTAATTTCGACCACCTCGAGCTCTTTAACGTGCACCCAATGCACGGTACACAGTCATTCTTGCATTTCACCCCCATCGAAATGCGGCAGCCGCCGCGCCCGGGATTCGATCCCGTGACCTCGTGCTTAGCAGCGCCACGCCAAAGCCACTAAGCAACCACGGCGGGCTGTGACATCTAGTGCTAGCGCAGCTGTGGGAAACAGCCGTTTACAGTTGTTCCGCTTTCTTTTCGTAAGCTTGAATTCTTCAATTTGAGAGGATGCTCTAGAAACTGCGCATAATTTTAAACTTATTTAGGGTAACACCTTGCGATAAATAATAAAATGTAACACTAGGTAAGTTTGCACTGGTAAAGTGCTCCTTCAATGTCGGCGGAACAAAGGGTAATTTTAACTGGATGAACTGTAGGCCGCACTTCGCTGCTGCGAATTTCGTGCCGATAATCTGCGACGTCGCAGATTTCAAGGTGCTTTTATTTTATTTTCGTATTTTTGGCCGTTTTGGAGCAGCAATTTTCGAAACTCGCTATGTTGAGTATGCATTGTGGTCGTTCAATACTAATGAAACCTAAACTTGCCAGAAAGCTTGAACTGGGGAAGAAAAACAATGAAATACGAAGATTTGGAAATATTGATAATAAAAATTAAAGCGGAAACTTCATAACGAGAATTATCGTACATGTGCGAAGCGTGTACTCCTCGTTAAGATAGAGTATTGCTGTTGGTTGTGTGCCGCTTTACCGAGCGGCTTGGGCGCAACCGCTCACCCTCCTCGGCCGCGCCACTTTTCTAGGGGTGCGCGGATATTCGAGACTTTCGAATAACGAATCGAATAGTTTCCTATTCGATTCGATCTTCCACGCTGTAAGTAAATATATTTCTTTACATCGTGGCCTTCGAATCGAATAGTCACTATTCGCAAATGCGAATATTTTTCGAATGATTTTCGAATATATTAAAACGTGAACTGCGCCCAAATTAACATAAAATTTGCGCAAAGGTAAGGTAAATTTTCACCCCCGCGGGCATAGTATAGACATAAAACATGAGAACTTGTGCAGTGGAGCAGGCTACGTCACTTAGGTAGCCACAATTTACAGGCTGGACAGCGATCATTCGCCCTCTCTGAAGAGACCTGTGCATGCGAAGAAACTACTTGTTTGCTCCTAATGCTCCATCTGTGCTTTTAATAAACAAAGCTTTATATAACGCAATATCGAGAGACCAATTGCCTGCTTTAAGAATACCGGGATGTGAACATCGTTTTATATTAATTGCGTTAACAGTTATAACATTATCGAAAACTATTGGAACGTATTCGATATTCAATTCGACTCGCTTCTGGAACTATTCGATTCGCATTCGATTAGGTCTCGAAAATCGCTATTCACTCACCCTTACACTTTTCTCTCTGCACAAACTACTTCTATGCGTAGCACGGCACCGTGCTTATATCACGTGACTACACTTGCGCATGCGTAGCGCCGCCACCTGCGCGACCGTGACGATAATAGGGCACAGGCTCCCCTAACTGATAAATGTACTTTGGCACACGAGAAACACTTATAGCATGCCTTCTCGCCAATATCCGGCTCCTAGGCAGCTCACTCCTCACCCAAAGCCCGTTTTCCGCTGTAATGAGAGCTTCAATTCGTTCTAGGAAATAACTAGATCTCTTTCAAACATGAAACTCACGACGTCTGTTTTATATATTAAGGCACGTTTTAGCGTCTCTGGGCACGCTAAAGTGATTCTTTTGAGGCTGACCGAAGAACCACCTCCGGACCACGGTGAGAGTAGCCGTATAATGCATCGCATTAAATTTGACAGAGTGGTTGTAACTATGCACATAGTATTTCAAAGCACAAATTTGTTTCGAACGCACTCAGTGGTGGCACTGAGCGCCTGGATCTTCTGCGATACGACCTATTAGAGTGTTTCGGAATGATTACACAATTTTTCAATGCTTTTGGCGCCGTTACAAGTTCTAGTTTGTCGCGATTGACCATGGGTGGGAGGTGGCCTCCGGTCTCCGGCTTGAGAAGCGACGAGAAACGTTACTATCGGCGATTGTCGCATGAGTGCGCTAATTTACTTGCGACAAATCAGCCTCTCATGAGTTTTCAATGCAACACAGCAACGCATCGTTCTAGTGTTTGGGTGAGTTTTGAGTTTCAAACTGAAAACGAGGACAAGCTGTGGGCCATTCAGCGGCTCTCAATGCGAATTTTGGAAATCTGACATGTTTACACAGTCACGTTGCAGGGTGCAAGAAGTGCCCTGTGCTTTGTCGCATTGTGAATAAGAGCCGCAGAATCGGCAGACTTCGCGCGCAGTAGCCCATTACGAGTTGCGAGAAAAGTGTTTGTCTTGCGTTTCTTTCTCATGCCTTCGTTTCAAAACACTCCGAAAGCAGGTTTCGTTATCCCGTGATACTTGTATGTTTATTTCACCATGCTGTCGGAACTGTATGCCCTATAGCGTGCGGTACTTCATTTTATTGCGATAGCAATTATATGGACACTCAAAAGCAGATTTCTGCCGTCGGCGTCGTTGTCGCCGTCGCCGTCGCCGTGAGGTTCCGTATGACGTCAATGGAGATGAAATCGTCGCCGCGCGCCGAACGCTGTATGTACGAGTGAAAGGGCGCGAGGGACGCGCGCTTTCACGGGGAGTGAACGCACGGCGGAGAACAAACGCGCGTTCTGCGCTGTGCTCCCTTAAGGGCTGCAGAAGTAGTCGTCTCTTTCCTCCTCTAGAATCACCCTATATGTAGAGCAAACGTGCCTTCTTCCGACGCACGAAAGGCCGTGGGGGGGAGGGGGAGGGAAGGGAGGCGACGTTTAGCTGCGGCGCCAAGTGACTATTTATATCAGAGGCTCCGGCAACAGTCACCAACGCCGCACGCATTTTGAGCGAACGCGGGCAAAACGCCGACGGCGTCGACAACAGTTCTGCGTGTTGCCGGTGCTGCTGCATGTCCAAGTTTATACAGCTGATAAAGCTGCTATCATTACTCCGTATAGCTCTCTTCAAATTTGCTATCGCAATTGATGCTTCGCCTTTCAGGTGAAACTGCGACAACTTTTTATTTACATTCAACACTGAGTTTTCGTATCACTATGAGGAGCAATATCCTGTGTTTATCAGTGACGTAATCCGCTTTGAATTGTCTCCTCTAGAAGATGATGCTATGTTCCGAAATCATATTCATTGTGACAAAGACAACCTGTGGAACTATACAAATGAAATAAAGTGAACGATTTGACTTATAGATACGAGTTCTGTATATATTTTTGTAAATAAATAGTCCTGGTGCTCTCTTGCCTATATAGTATCTTCCTTGTTATCCTCTCTTCGTGTCCCTTAACCTTATCTACCGATGCTGACCGCTTATCTGCCTGTAACAGAACAGCCCGCCTCTTCATACGACTGGTAATCTCAAATGCTCGAAAAAGTATTTCGTCATTTGCACAACTACACGTGGTTCTCATGGCTTTCATAGATTATGAAAATGCATTCGATTCAGTAGAGATACCAGTAGTCATAGAGACATTGTGTAATCAAGGAGTACAGGAGGCATATGTGAATATCTTGGCAAATATCTACAAAGATTCCACAACTACCTTGGTTCTCCACAAGAAAAGTAGTAAGTTACCTATCAAGAAAGGGGTCAGGATGGGAGGCTCAATCTCTCCAATGCTATTCACTGCATGCTTAGAAGTATTCAAGCCATTAGACTGGAAAGGCTTAGGAGTGAGGATCAACGGCGAATATCTCAGCAACCTTCGGTTTGCACATCACATTGTCATGTTCAGCAACACTGGAGATGAATTGCAACAAATGACTGAGGACTTTAACCGAGAAAGTGTAAGAGTGGGGCTGAAGATTAATATGCAGAAGACAAAGATAATATTCAGTAGCCTGGCAAGGGAACAAGAATTCAGGATCACCAGTCAGCCTCTAGAGTCTGCAAAGGAGTACGTTTATCTAGGCCAATTACTCACAGTGGACCCTGATCATGAGAAAGAAATTGACAGAAGAGTAAAATTGAGCTGGAGTGCATACCACAGGCATTGCCAAATCCTGACTGCGAGCTTACCACTGTCGTTGAAAAGAAAAGTGTGCTAACGTATGGGGCAGAAACTTGGAGGTTAATAAAGAAGCTCGAGAACAAGTTAAGGACCGCGCAAACAGCGACGGAACGAAAAATGGTAGGCGTAACGTTAAGAGACAGGAAGATAGCTGTGTGGATCAGAGAGAAAACGGGGCAAGCAGATATTCTAGTTGACATTAAGAGAAAGAAATGGAGCTGGGAAGGTCATTTAATGCGTAGGGTAGATAACCGGTGGATCATTAGAGTTACAGAATGGTTGCCAAGGGACGCGCAGTCGAGGACGGCAGAAAACTATAGGTGGGATGTAGAAATTAGGAAATTTGCAGGTGGAAATTGAAATCAGCTAGCGCAAGACAGCGTAATCGGAGATCGCAGGGAGAGGCCTTGGTCCTGCAGTGGACATAAATATAAGCTGATGATGACGTGGTCCTGCAGTAAGGTTTATAAATTTATTGATTAAGCAACTTACCAATACAAGCGGATTCATTTATGACATCCTGAATGAACCCATATTTATCTCTCCATGGTTTGTATATATTTTTTTCATTCTTTCTCAACTGCGGATGAGTATAGTCGTCACCGGAATTTGTACCAATATAGCCCATGACTATAGTCCTCATGAGACTACATTTCCGGACATCTCTGGGAACTTTGGTCCACTTTTTGTCATTTCCTGCGGTGCTGGAAAGGTTAATGTAATTTCAATTTCATGTTTCTCCAAAAGGGCATGTTTGCCAAGACCTACTATCAGCAAAAATTCACACGTGAACGATTCCGCAACTACTAGAATGCGTTGTTCCGTTTCCAGGTTTATGTGCATTTGTAACCGTGGCGTAATTTGGACCAGGTAAAGAGAAATTACACGTCACACTTTGACGTGGTCACGTGTACGAAACGTTCCGATGAGTTATTTCTTGTTCGCATTTCAGTTTATGGCTTATGGAACATATCGCGTATTCGCAGAAAGCAAGGCAGAGTTGTGCAGTGGATTCAAATGTATACGCATCTCTCAGTTATAACAATGCTCGACATTAAGGGAGCTTTAATGTCCAGCACTCGTTCCAGCCCTGTTGCAGGTAGTTACTGTGGTATAAGGCACTATTCCTTGAATGTAATTTTGCTATGCGATCGCTGGAGTTTCCAATAACAAGAAGCGCAGTTATTTTTTTCTGGCTTTTTTTTGGACCAGGAAGAAAACAGAGAAAACATTTTTTCTACTCAAAATTCTTTGTTTCCAACCTTCTACATCCCTTGTCGCCATCCGCCCTGTTGAAGTAGTGTGGACAGGCTGCCCACCTTCGTGAACTCTGTCAAATGCTAAAAGTCGTATAGACTCGTGTAAGGGCCGCATCCGTGCAAGGACCGCATCCTCAACTTGGCAGCCCCAACTTTGGGGGAAAATTTTTCCAACGGAGAAGCAATAGCGTTCGGTGCTCCGATGCCGCGTTAGCGATTCGGCGAATTTTAGTGCGCTGCCTACGTACTTCCCCGTGCCGGCTGTGCCGGCCCCATTTCGATCAAAAGGTTTGGTCCCGTGCAAGGGCCGCACCTCGTCAAAATTGTAAAAAAAAAAAAAAGAACGTGCGGCCCTTACACGCGTCTATACGGTACATCAAACTCATTTCTTTAGCTTATCAGGCCTCCTCTGACGTAATTAAGAATGTCCGTTTTGCTACTGCAGAGTCGCAAGTTAAGTAATACTGCATAGCGTAACGAGCAACCTAACTTAATATTACTACCCGGCGTGGTAACCCAGTGGCTATGACGTTGCGCTGCTGAGCCCCACGTCGCGGGTTTCGATCCAAGCCATGGCGGCCGCATTTCGATCGAGAAGGCATAAAAAAAAAAAAAAAAAAAAAAAGCTCGTGCAACGGTGTATTGGGTGCACGTTAAAAAACCCCAGGTAGTCAAAAATTATTCCGAGTCCCCAAATACGGCGTACCTCATAATCACATCGTAGTTTCGGCAAGTAAAACCACATAACTTAATTTGGCAGTGTCTATTCTCCCGGCAACGGGGATAATTTCTGAAACAAATTTTCCCCGGCACTCACCCCCTATTGGCTCTTAGAAGGTTAGCTTAGATTAGGTTTGGGGTGGCTAGGCTAGGTAGGTTATGGCACACGACCAGGTTTTCGGGCACACCTGCAGGCATTTCTTCCCGGCAGTTTTTTTTTCGGCCGTTTCTCACGTGACTTCCGCGCGCCAATATGAGGTGGGTGCCGGGAAAAAATCCGTTTCAGAAATTCTCCCGGCTGCCGGGAGAACAGACTCTGCCATTTAATCTACTGAAAGTAGATTAATTAATTAACCTAATATTAACTGCTATTTGGTGCTCCTTTAAGTTGCTGAGCTGTGCGTCTCACCAGCGGCAGCTCCGGTGCATGGACGAAGCGGATCCGGAGTGCGCCAGGTTCTGGCCCGAGTGCATGGAGACGCGCCTTTGGACACTTCCACTGTGTCCGCCGTGGCTGCTGGCTGCTGCTGCTGAATGCGATGAGCGTGCGGCTCCCGCCGCCCAGGCCGGACGAGGCGGAAGGCTTAGGGGAGCTCAGCGCGGTGGCCAACTGCGACCGTCGGGCGGACAGCTCCGCGCCGGAGTGCGTGGCCCGCGTGCGAGACCCGGAGCGCCTCATGGCCGTCTCGTCACCGCTAGCTCGCCGTGACAGCGCAGCCAATCGGCGAGAAGAGGACGCGATGCTGGGGCCTCGCCGCCGCTTGATCGGCCGCCGACGCGAGGCGCCACCGATCGTCGTCGTCTTCCTCCTCGGACCTAGTCTATAGTTTGCACGTGCATTGAGCATAAACATTGTTCGAGCTGAAACAAACAAACAACAAACAAATAAACCAACCAACCAACAAACAAACAAACAAAGAAACAAACAAACAAACAAACAAACAAACAAACAAACAAACAAACAAAACAGCAAATAAATCGTGAAGAAACCACGGACGATGATTGTAAATGTAGGCGAATAGCCGAACGTTTCTAAAAAGCTACTCGCTTTATTAAACGAATGATTCGCCTAATAGCATATATATTTGTCGCAGGGAAGATGTTAGGCAGCGTTTGTTGTTTCATTACTCATTTCGACAGAGAACAAAGCCGTTAACCAGCACATCTGTAGCCGTTGCATAAGTGGCTATACACGTAAGCTGATTCGTCGTATGTGTGTTGTTTCTAGCGGTGGGAGAAGAAAAAGGATGTCCTTCCCGAGCGCTCCACCACGGTATCTACACCCGGCGACAACTTTCTGTGGCAGCGCAGCGAAATCTACGGGGCCGAAGCATACATTTTGTCGAGGCTGCGCCGTCCGGCGGTATCCCGCAGAGCGCAGGCTCCCAGACCCACCGCTAGGGGAGTTGCGTTCAATCAGAGCGAGCGCCGAGGGAGGAGGAGGGAGAAGGGCAGGGGAAGCGCGCCCTTTAGATTACCTGGCTATAACGTCCTAAGTGGTTTTCGCTATCGAGACATGCCAGCACCGGCTCAATAAGGAAACAAATACTGAGCCCCCGGTTGGCCAGTCTTAAAATGCGCATTCGTGAGGCTGCTGCGTGGCAGGGTCTCGGGCGTTGTACTCTAGTTCTCGCGAATTTCAGTTTCTCAAAGCTGCGTCGACTGTTACAGCTTGTGTCTTCTCATCTGGGCGCCAAAACTTGATCTGAGGCGAGGGAAGCCCGGTGGAGCGCGCGCCAACCCCCTTTTCTTCCGTTTCCCTACCCGCGACACAAGAAACGACCCTGATTGGCCGCGCGCGTCACGTGATCCGGCGTCGGCGCAGCTTTCCCCGCAGCTGCTCTTTCTTTCTTCCTTTATTACCTTTTTTCTTTCTTTCTTTCTTTTCCCTGGCTCATACCCGCATATCCAATGCAGGTATGCGCCACACGTGATTTCATTATCGTTAATCGTGACGTAACTTACGAGCATGTCACGCTATTGATGTCATGACCTATCAGTCATGTTAGTCATAGATACATTCGTATCCTTCCATGTCAATTTTGGTATATATCAAGTGAACGAGGTGTGAGTTCTCGTCAGGTAGAGGTTTAGCGTTACACCACCACCGCCGACACTTGTTAGGCAATACAAGCTTCGCTTGAATAGTTTGAGATCTGCGACGCGCCCTGCAACTCGGTTACGCGAGAGAACGCGTCTTTTGCATCCGTCCCTTTGTGCTGTGACCTCTTCCCGATGAGCGTACTGCACCTGGTCGTCCATGGCCGGGGCACTGTCGTACGGAGTACGAAGAGCAGTTCGTGAGAAAACCATCGGCCACTTTGTCAGCGCCAAGTGCAAATATTACTGTTTGCCTGAGAAAAGCGGCCATGAACTGGTACGGGCATGCTCTGCTCCGCACATGAGCCGACGCAATCGCATCAATGGAAGTCCGACCACCGCCGACCATGAAAAGGGGTGAAATAGCCAAAGAAAAAAAAATCACTTTAAAAACAGCCGTGGACGACTGAAGCAGGTCATAGTGCTACACTTTCAATGGGAGGCATATTTTACATGTGAAACTCCCTAGTCCGCGCCCGCAACAGCTTCCTCCGGCGAGACGCAAGTGTGCCTCGTCCCACCGTGCGTCTGTTCCCACTCCCGACATATTACTAAGGCGAAGGATGCTTACGCAGCCCACCCAACGAGAATAGGCAACAGTGCCAGTCGAGACACCTGCCCCGACCTTACGCCGATCAATGACATCAGGTACCAGGGATGGCGCATAACCTCGATGAGACCCTCGGTAGTGACCACAATATAATAGAAACGCAATAAAACACCGCGAATAAAAATCAGAGAACGTAAAATACGAATGACGGATTGGGACAAGTTCCGACAGCGGAGCAAGCAAGAAAGCACCAACGAAACCTGCGAAGGCAGCTTGAAACCAGAAACTTTGGAGGGATGGATTCGACAAATTCAGACAGACTTCCGTGCGACAACGAAAATCATCGACACGTCACCAGAGCATCCCGATGTCGACAGGCACCTACGTATTACACCTTTGGGAGGCTCGCCATTGCCTGAAAAAACAATGGAAAAGGCAAAAACACAATCGCAAGCTCAGGCAGCGGATATCCGCCTTAACAGCCCAGGCGGAAAGTTACGGAGCCGAACTAACGCGAAACAATTGGAAGAACCTATGCAATCAAATGCAGGGTACCTTGGGCACCGCCAAAACGTGGGTATACTGCTTAGAAATCTCATCAAGCCCAATCAAACCAAAGCAACGAGCAGCAAAACCCTTCAAAAAATCTTGAGACAGACACCTGGGAATGATGCGGCCATAATACAACAGCCAAAAGATGCTTACATAGGTACAGGCCCCACACCAACTTACATAGATTATCCGTATGCGGAGCCTTCGGAATTAGACAAATACATCACACAACATGAAGTTAGAGCGGCACCACATCGAATAGTACGCAACACCGCCCTGGGAGCAGACGGAATACAGTACCGGCTTTTAAAAAACCTCAACGACAGATCGATAAGAGAACTTACAGATTATTTTCCGTACCACTGGCTAGAGGGCACGCTGCCGCAAGAATGACGGCACGCCGATATTACAATGATGCCAAAACCAGGCAAGCCGCCCTCTCTAAACCAACTGAGACCCATCTCGCTCACATCATGCATAGGAAAGTTATTTGAAAACGTCGTCCTGGCTAGGCTTCAGCCGCACCTAGAAGAGCAAGCCTTATTGCCGCACACAATGTTCGGTTTACGGCCGGGGGCTATCCACTCAAGACGTACTACTGCAAATTAAGGAAGAGATAATTGATCATATCAGCACCCAACAAAGCAAAGCGATCCTTGCGTAAGACCTGAAAGGCGCGTTTGATAACGTAGCTCACGACCTCATACTCGCCAATCTAGCGGCAACCAAGTGTGGCCGACGACTATATACAATTACGTCCGGGCGTTTCTTAAAGATCGCACTGCGACTATAAGTATAGGAAATATACGTTTGGACTCCATCCCTATTGCGGGAAAAGGCACGCCACAAGGGTCATTGCCCGTGCTATTTAACGTAGCTATGAGCAGACTACCTGCACTACTAGATGCCATACTTGGAATTAGGCATGCGATTTATGCTGATGATATCCCCATCTGGGCCCCCAGTGGCTTAGATGGTGAAATACAGGACGCACTACAAGCAGCAGCGGATGTCACCCAGAAATATGCACGAGCAGGGGGACTTACGTGCGCAGGTCAAAAGTCAGAACTGCTTACAGTAAAAAAAACTTCAAAGGAAACATCACCTACCGCCTGACATCACGGTGGCTATCGAGGGTGAACCTGTAAATAAGGTTAACAAATTGCGCTTACTAGGACTCCACGTTCAAGCCAATGCGAAAGCGACATATACCCTGACGCTACTGAAGAAACAGATTAATCAGGTAGTGCACATGATCCGGCGGGTCACGAACCGCCGCCACGGCCTAAAAGAATCCGACGTCATGTGTATCATACACGCTTTATTCGTAAGACGCATTACCTATCACGCACCTTACCACCAACTCACCCAAAAACAAACAAACCAGCTAGACACCCTCATACGAACAGCGGTGAAAATGGCGACAGGCCTTCCTATCTACACCTCAACAGCCAGACTATACAGCTTGGTTTGCATAACACCATGGCCGAATTACTCGAGGCCCAGAAAGTCAGTCAGATCGAACGACTGAAACGTACATCGACATGAAGGTACTTACTCAGACAATTACGTTACCCAACATCAGAATTTGCCCCACGAGAGCCCCTGTCAATCGCACCAAACATCAAAGAAAACATTACAGTGGCCCCCATACCTCGGAATGTGCACACCGAACACCATAAAGGCAGGCGCGCTGGACGTGCAATGACACTGCACCGAGCATACGGCAACGACTTCCACACCTTCTATACAGACGCCGCCTGCTATCCCGACATTACAGCCAAAGTGGTAGCGGTGGCCGACTGGAGGGGCGAAGCAGTATTATCAGCCACAATACGCACTGACAACTGCACGGAAGCGGAAGAATGTGCCGTAGCCCTCGCCATCAGCGCTCAACCCCCAGATAAGATCATATATATTCTTACAGATTCGCAGCAAGCATGTCGAAACTACGCACAAGGACGGATTTCACCGATCGCTCATAAAATGCTACACAAGAAGCAAAACATTCCACTATAGTTCACCTAGTCTGGACACCTGGGCATGCATCTCTCCCTGGCAATGAGCGCGTTCATGCGACAGCCCGAGGCCTAACCCTCCAGGCACCGGTGGAAGGCCAGTCCAACCCAGACAAGGTGGAAACAATACCACTTACATACACCCATATACTACAACACCACAGATTATCCTGTAGAACATTCCCTCCACCACACGTGAAGCTAAACCGTGCAGATGCAGCCGCTTGGCGCCAGCTCCAAACTAATACGTTCCCCAGCCTTGCTCTCCACCACACTTTTTGCCCTAGCCAGTACCCCGACAAATGTCCTTTCTGTGGTGGACACCCAAACCTCTACCATTCTACGTGGGAATGCTCCAAACCACCCGGCCTACCCAGAATACCCAACGCCTCCCCATCCCAGTGGGAAGCCGCTCTTTCCAGCACAGCCTTCGACGACCAGCGATACCTGATCGACCGGGCCAGCCAGATAGCAGCAGCAAATGGGGCCCTGGACTGAGGGCTCCACCCTCTGGGACTTGGTTACAAAACACCAAATAAAGTTTTCTACTACTACTACTACTAGGAGGCTTCGGGTCGAGGTGATTAAGTGAGTGAGTGAGTGAGTGAGTGAGTGAGTGAGTGAGTGAGTGAGTGAGTGAGTGAGTGAGTGAGTGAGTGAGCGAGTGGAGTGAGTGAGTGAGTGAGTGAGTGGAGTGGAGTGAGTGAACTTTATTCGGTCCACGATATACGCGAGTAAACTTGACGTCACCTGGCTAGGCCCACTTGGGGACCATCAGGTCAAACCTGACGGCCCTCTCGCGGGCCCTCTGGACTGCCAGGATTCGAGAGGTGTGATCCTGGGCCTTAATAAGCGTCATAATTTCCTCTTGGGTGAAAGGGGGGCCGGCAGAGGCGCAGCCCCACAGGACATGCTCGAAGTTCGCATAAGCACCATACAGGGCTCAGTCCGGGCTTGGGAACCGTTCGGGGTACATTGTGTGCAGCGCCGCGGGGCTCGTGCAAGTGCTTGTTTGTAGAAGTCTGAGAGTGACTGCCTGGGCCCTGCACAGCGAGGAGGGCGACAGAGGCAGGAGTCTTCTTGATAGGTAATTGTGTTTGCAGATCTCGTTGTACGAGCAGAGAGGCTCGGGCCGCCCAGGAGAGGACGCATTACCCGGCGCACGGTCAGTCATACCTCGTGCAGCTGAGTGTGCCTCCTTGTTGGGGTTGAGCGAGGCAGCCTCAATGTTTCCAAGGTGCGCAGGGAACCAGACCAATAAGTGATGTTTGAGGTCTTTAGCGTTTTGGATGATACGTAGGGCCTGGGGAACCACCATTCCCACCTGAAAGGCCCTGATAGCGGTCTAGGAGTCTGAATAAATCGTGTCATGTACACCGTGCGCCAATGCAAGAGCAATGGCAACCTGTTCTGCAACGCTGGAACTAGAAGTGCGGATGGTAGCGCAGCTGATGATTTTCGAATCACAGTCGATGACCACTGAGGAGAAGGCTTCTTCTTGAGCTTACGAAGCAGCGTCTACGAAGCATGTTCGATCCATGTCCAAGCAGGCACTGACGAGTAGAGCTTTGTATACCCCTGGCTCGTCTTCGTCCTTCGTTGTAGGTCGGATGCATATTGCGTGGCATCCGGTTTATGGAAATCTTGGATCTTATGTCGTTGGGCAGCTTCACAGCATCGGGACCGACGACCGTGCGGTTACGTCCCAGCATGCCAAGTATGACTTGGCCCGCTGGGGTGCCGGACAGTCTGACAAACTGAGAAAACACTTGGGCTGTCACCTGTGCTTGGAACTGGCCACATGTCTAAACTGTCCCCTTCCAGTGACGCATAGACTTGTCCAGGCATGCAAGTGGAACACTTTGAGCAGTGTCCTACTGCAAGCTGGTTTCTGCTACAGCGCCACGTCAAGTTGCGATGGCTGGGTGCACGACGATGGATACAACAAGACAGTGCTTGAATTTATGCGCAACATAAGCCATGATAGAATGTGTAAGCGCGAGTGAACGAGGATGTAGAAAGAAACAGACACACAGAAACAGCACTACTTTCAACTATAGTTTTTATTTTCGCACGCACCGATAAATATATACCGAACGAGCTGAAGCAAACAAGATAAAGAGGACAAAAAGGAACATTCAGTGGCGCATCAATATAACGTCCCCAGAGCATCAATATAAAAAAATAGCAACAATATAACGTCGCCAGAGTAATCTCGGGCCATTTGGGCATTCATTGCCGAGACTGCAATGGCTACAAACCCATGTTTAAATATACTTCTGTTTAGTATAGGGCTCATAGCAGGATGACAAGGGAGATTCTGGAGGCCTATGAAAATTGCAAGATTAGGAGAAAAGTGCGTGAGCAAGCTTTCAGTGTCACTATCTGAAAAAGAGATACGATTCCTAGGTTTATCGCTGTAACTATTGCTGTGTTTTGATCATGCCTGTTGCGACTGGGGGTCCGACGAGTCGGGTTATCCATTCCGCAGGAGGAGTAAGGGAACGTGGGGCTGGGCCCGACACTCAAGACGTTCACACACACACGTTTATATTACATATTTACAAGAGTATTTCAAGAAATGCTGAAGATATGAGGTTCTCGTTCAAGTTCAAGCTGTCGAAGACGTTCAATAAGCGTGTGTCCCCCTCTTTAACACCTTCATTCTCTTTGTCCCGTCGCCCTCTCCCAATCCGGCAGTCAGGAGACGGATTTCACCATGTCCCGCCAATCCGGAGGTGGGTAGCATTTTTTTTTTTCTCCGAAGATAGGTTTATGCCCAACACAGGCACCTCACTGGGCATGAACGGGGGAGGAGGGAGGCACACTGACCCCGTCACCGGCGCAGCAGTGCGGGCGCATGACGAGGGGCCTGAAGGAAGGACCCCTCCCGGCAGAGCCGAACTGCCGGCCATGATGCGTCATGGTCAGGGTGGCTCGGACTAAAGCCCCTCCATCCACGCGCCACCTGGTCGGCGAAAACGCGTATGGAGGGGCTTTAGCTCGAACGGGGTTGTCGGCTCGTTCACGGCTCGTTCACGGCTCATTCATTATCTCCGTGAGCGACCGTTTTGAATGTTAAACGGCCGATCACAACATGCATTAGACATGTGTACGGTTCATCAATATGCGCCACTGAATGTTCCTTTTTGTCCTTTTTATCTGGTTTGTTTCCGCTTGTTTGGTATATATTTATCGGTTCGTGCAAAAATAAAATCTATAGTTGAAAGTAGCGCTGTCTCTGTGTGTCTGTTTCGTTCTACGTCCTCGTTCAGTCGCGCTTACACATTCTATCATAGATTCTAACCAACTAACCCGCCATTGTGTTTTAACAACATAAGGCTTACAGCACCCATATAGCGTATACCTATTTATTGCGAAGGAGAGCCATCTTAAAGCAAGCCTACATCGAAAAAAATCAATCACTCATTAATAATAATAATAATAATAATAATAATAATAATAATAATAATAATAATAATAATAATAATAATAATAATAATAATAATAATAATAATAATAATAATAATAAAGTTAGCGCTGCTTGCACTGGAGGAGACAGTGGAGCTGATGGACACCTAGGTAGTGCTGGCTTTTTGGCTAGGCTAAGCACTACCAAGTCATCCCCAGCATTTTCCTGAATTTATTAATTATTGATGGTATATCGATTAACTACTGATTGGCTATCGATTGGCTATCGATGGCTAAGCTTAAGTAGTCCCAACCATGCTTAGCTAGACTTAGCCAGGCTCAGCTTCGCTAGTTCACAGGAGTATGTGCCATTGTGCTTGGACCCTTTCTGCGCTACCGCCAGGATCGGCCCACATTTTCTGTTCGCGAATCACGGACTAACGGCCGGCTTAAACAGATCCGCTGTTAATAATAACCATAATAATAATATTATTTGGAGAGGAGTGGGTGGACATGTTTGCACGCTCCCCGGGTTCGGCGAGCTACATGAGCACAAAAAGGTTGTGACGTCCGGAGATAGTGCGTGGCGTCAAAAAGGGGAAGCGACTAAATGGCGACACTTTTGGTGACGCCATTTAGTCCATTGGAAAAGTCCATTGGAATTGGAATTCCATTGGAGAAAAGGAGGAGAGATGAACAAGTCAGCCTCTTTCCTTTTTTCCCAGCAGGTAACATTTGTTTCGCCCACTTCTCGAAATAAACAAACAAGCAAACAAAGAAACAAATCATTACATGGTTCTTTGCACGTGTGGCGCAAATGAAGAGTGACGTCAACGAGGGCGTGTCGTTAGCCGAGATATGGCCGCAGTCAACAAGTATTGGGGAATCGTCGGGAATTTTGTCTAGTTCAAGAGGCACTGTTACGACTGGTACGGGCATGCCCTGCTCCGCACATGAGCCGACGCAACCGCATGAATGGAATTCGGAGTGAACCCATAGCTGAATAAATGCACATGGACGACACGTGGGCTTGCGTCTGGTTTTGACTAATCTAGCTGTTTGAAGTTTGTCGGTGTTCTAGAGCGAACAGCAGTTGCTGCAGATAGGAAATTACCCAATCGATGTCCATTAATGTTTCATCAGGCGCGGAACGTGGAGAACGATATCCGGCCTGTGGTAAAATCAACGTTATCGCTCTTTCAAGCTGACTATTATGACCACTACACGTTATGCACAAGCGTAATGTGAGGGACGTTGTTCGGCTCCAACTCGCGGGAAGTTTTTTGTTCTCTCTTTTTTTGTGTGGACTTTCATTTCCCTTTATGTTATCATTTCCACATTTCCATGAAAACAACAATTCCCCTTGTGCTTCGCTTGGCTTCATTGTCTGTTGGCTTCAAATGGTTGCGACGAACAAAAATTGGGATTACATCATGGCCGCTTTTCAAGTAATATTTGCACTTGGCGTTGACAAAATGGCCGATGGTTTTCTCGCGGGCTGCTCTTTGTACTGCGCATGACAGTGCCATGACCATGGGCAACCATGTGCAGTACGCTCATCGAGAAGAGGTCATTTGTTTTGATTTCCCTAGAGTTGACCAAGAAAAGGATGGTATAGGGACGGTACTCTGTTAATTACACCTCTTGGAGGGCTCGCTAACCAGGCGTGTCTCGCACGTCCTGCTGTACAATGGATGGCGCGGCGTACAGCACGCACTTATGGTGTCACTGAAAATTCAGTGACTCGACACTCGTGTAGGGTGCTTCAGTGGGGACGCATCGAGATACCCTATGCACGCGCTGTATGCAGGCAGCCTACTGCTTCTGATGGCGGGGGAGGCTCCTCAAGAAATTCCGGGACTTCTTACAGGGGTACTGTGGTTCTCCGAGTGTTCTCCAAGGGTACAAGGGAGTTCTAAACTTCAAGTTCATGTGCGATTTTCTAAACGTATCCAGGAGTCGGTGGCTTATCATTGCTGTTCGCAGTAATTGAGCTAGGAAAAAAAGAAAAGAAAAGAACAACATATTCTGCGATAGCTTGACCTCGGAGTAAAATAATTCCCTGAGTAGTTTCACGCTGGCCGGAATCACTATACAATCGGATTCGACTAAAAGTAGCGTTCACGAACAGCTAGTTAACGTGCTTGAAAGGGCGAATCATTGTTAGTGACGAATCACTAACAACAACCAGCAAACAGAGCCTCAGTACTTCCGACGAAGGGTGCAAGGTCTGCTGCCATTGATGTATCACTTACTCAGGTTGGCACATATCTGCAAAGCGAAGGTGACGCTGCTTCCTTTTCGCTTTGTTCAGCGTCGATTCAATTGGTACAAGACTATCAAATTTAGCAAGCCTGGCAACTCAATTGCACATTCCTTTACTTAATTTCTGTATATCTTCCATTCTTTAACGAGCATGTTCTCATACTACTCTTCTTGCCTCGTTTTATGCATATCCCGAAAGAACGGTGCGCGTCATATACTGAATCAACAGGAAAGAAGTACCTAAATGAATGCGATAGGTATTTGTATTTCCATCCGGACTCAACGTTGTAAAAAGTTTCAAAATTTTCAAAAGTCACTGCATCAATTCGGCTATATTTCAATGACTCCGTATTTCTCGCACGACTTGCGTAGGCGGCGTGGTCGATTGGTCGAGAGAAGCTTCTTCGACGCGAAAGTTCCGTGCTCGAACCCTGAGGTGATCTACGTTACGATCTACGTTGCACTAATCCAATTCTCAACACCATGCACATAATGCCGCGAATTGTCTCTCATGTATACAGATATAACACAAAATGTTTGTTCACGTCATTCTTACGCAGTACGAAATTGAACTCTTTTTTATGGCAAATCGCGTTATACCGAATGAACCTCTGTAGTGCCTCAGATGCATTTAAAAGGTACATTCGATTGCTTATGACGAGCAGCCTTCGCATAAGGCTCTCCTTATTGCATTCTTCGAAGGCGTCAATCTCCTAAAGCACGCAGTCAACTCCCGTCATTTAAGCGCGCGCCTGCAGGATTTTTATTCAGAGCGAACGACTCCCCCACCGCTTAGATGTTAGTGAGACTGACAATCTTATCGTATCGCAAGAACGGTTCCCTTTTGTCGTACACCAGCGTCCAGGGCTCCATGAAAGCTTTCTCGACGCTGTTTAGTATAACGCCCGTCGCGTGCGACGCCGCGTAAAAGATGCCCACCAATCCCTTCTCTCGTATCTTGGGACACGTCTCGACCACGGAGTGCATCAGCGCTTGCGCCGCTTCGTCGCCGTCCGCCAGAAGCCAGCGCAGCGCGGGCCGTCCTCGCTGGTCCGTCTGAACGCCCGCATAACCGGCCACCACTGCGCGACCTTCGGAGGACGTAACCGTAGCCACCTTGACCACCTGCTCTTCCTCTGCGAGCGCAACCCGAAGGTAGTAACTTCTGTCGAAACCGAACACACCGTGGTCGTAATCGATCACGGATTCCGAGTCGCGCTTCAAGTCCAAGTTCCTGACGAGCACTCCACCACCGCTTCCACTACTGGGAGCGGGAAAAGAGCCCTTGCGCAACGTGACGTGGCAGTAGACGATGTCGCCCCAGTAGGACACCTGGAAGTGGTAGCGATCCAAGAACGGTTGGGCACGCTCCTGCGGCATGACGGCGCACACGTTTTTGCCCTGGCACGCGTCCAGCATCCGGGTCCAGAGCATGCGGCTCAAGCCCGTGTTGCTGCGCTCACGGGACACGTGGAAGAAGCCGCAGAATGACACCTCCTCGCCGAATGTGATGACACAGGCCGACGCGCACACGTCACCGCCTGCGAGAGGTCGCGTACGCGCGCAATGCTTCAGAATTATGCGTTGCCGGAACCTGAACCAGCTTCTTGCCCAAGTGGAAGCTGACAAGTGACGCGGCATTTTACACACCATAGCGGTTCGTGTGAAAAATCTACGCAACTATAAGCAAAACCGTTGCAAAACATAAGTGTAAAACAGCCCCCCCCCCCCCCCCCCCCCCGTGCCTCGCGCGTGAGAGCAGACATGGCGCTTCCACCCCGCCTTCCTTTCTCGCGCGCGCGAGGTTGAGCCGCGATCGTCGGCTGGCCCTCGCAAGCTTTCACTCGCACATACAGCGTACGGCGCGCGGCGACGATGTTGTCGTGTTTGGACTTCATACGGAACATCACGCCGACGGCGGCGGCAGAAATGCGCTTGGAGTGTCCATATAATTGCTATCACAATAAAACGTTCTTACGCTAGACCTGATCGTTAAGTGCAGATGCCAGTCAATCGTGATGACGTGCATATTATTAGCCAAGGCGGCCGGCCATTGGCAAACAACCCTTCCAAAGAAAAAATTCGCGCAGAAACCCCTCTGGGAGATAGACGACTAAGTATCTGTAAGCATTGTGCACCACCACACTCAGGGACTAAAGTTAAAATGGTATGGTGCCCGGTGTCATTATCAGAGTTATGAAAGTTGATCCGGCCAGTACAAACGACAGCGCTGCGGCGACACGAACTGGTGCGGATGGTGGCGCAAGGTGCATTGATAACGCAAGCAAAGTACTGGACCGGTATTTTGTAGCGATGCCTTATGAGTTATTCGGCACTAGTCTTATCATCCACCGCTCACGGCCGGTTGATCCCGTTGATAACGCGAGCGGACCGTCGCTGTGACCACTGACAAAGCGCGATAAGCGCGAAAAGGCGCCTTAGCACGGGAAAGGCATCGCTACAAAATACCGGTCCTGCAGGTGGCGGCGTCAGATGCGCTGATCACGTTCCGGTCAATATGAGCCGTTATCGCTCTTCAGCGCCTTATCCCTCCGCGTCGAACCATAATGAACCGTGACCGAACGTATACCGGCGGCGGCTGCATATGGCACGGCCGCGCAGGCCGTATCTTGAAAGCGATCCGCGATGCCGACAGAGTGCTGACTGCTGATAGGTTGGCGCGCTCTGTTCTCGCCGCTTACTTAGTGCGGGCCCGTATCTTGAAAGCGATCTGCGAAACGGGCAGAGTGCGGCGTGTGCTGAGAGCTCCGTGAGCGCTGTGTTCTCGCCGCTGTGTAAGCGTTGAAGCGACAGCCAGCACGAAGGTAAAGTCGCTGGGTGCTGCGGGCTGTATCTTTAAAGCGATCGTCTTACATGACGGACAGACGGACGGATGGACCATTTTCTCGTTGGGTAAGTATACAAATGCTTATGCATTTAAAAGCTTTGTGAATTCAACTACCTTAGACGATGGCGATTTCGTGATTTTCATTCGTCTGTGGTATGTCGTCTATAGGTTTGACTGTTCTGTCAGACGCTAACAGCGTCGGTCCCGTTTTGGTTGAAGTTAAGCTAATCTTGCACACAAGAACTTGCTTATACACGATTGAAAGAGAGCGTTGCAGTGCAACCATTATCGGCGATAAGTTAGCGCTCTGTTACGCGCATTGCCATAATTGAACGGATGCGCGCAAAAAATAAACGAAAAAAAAAAGCTCTCACGGAAGCGCAAGAAGGCCAGACTCAGGGACTCAAGCTAAAATGACGTCGTCTTTTTGATGCCATATAGACCATTCGTGATATAGCCACGCGATTTCGGACCAGCGTCCGTTAATTGCGTGCGTTGCCACAAGAACTACCAGAATGGCGCGCGAAAGCACTGCTCAATATTGACAAAAATTTGGAGGACGCTTAAGCTTCGCCTCTAAGAGTGGAACGCGATAGCATGCAAAACTCCCTGATTGCTTGGCAGGCTTCCCGGCAACTTCAGCTTTCTTTTTTCTCCAACTTCCTCCGCGCGCGGCTGCCGAGGAAGCGAGCGCGAGCGAAAAAAGATTAATGCTAAAAAACCACTGAAATGTGTTCGGATATAGGTATTAAGTGAATGAAACACTAAAGGATTGTGGTAGAAGTCATAGTCATGTGCATGACTCAGCAAAAATGAGAATGACTCAGCGAAAAAAGATTAACACTCAAAAACCAATGGAATATGGGATCGGATGGGGTACTAAGTGAAAGAAAAGGCTAAAGGTTGATGGTCGAAGTCATAGTTATGAGCATGAGTAAGGCTTTCGCCTTAAGGTCTCTTAGGTGTAGCTAAAGGGACTCTTGAGAACTCATGACATGAATGTCATGACATGCATGTAATGTTGGTCACGAAAGAGCCGCCTACGTCTTGGTGCTCTCATGGTCGTTTCGTTAACTTGGTAGGCTGCCCGCACACTGCTTCGCTTAACATCGATTCCCACAGAGCATGGAATTTACCGGCCTTTATTCTAAGGCTCCGTTCAGGAGCAGCTGATTTGCCGCGCCAGCGGGCATAGCTGATCAGTTGAGATTCTGTCCTACTGAGCTCGTGCTCTGATTAATACGCCTACAAACGTGGTGAAGCATTTCTCACTTACCCTATTTTGGCGCTTGGTTGATATAGCGGTCTAACCAGCAGCAAAACCAAGTCTGAGCCTGAAGACATTGAGTTCAGGTCGTCCGTTCGCCAAAATAATTGAATGTCTAGGTGTCAGTGTACCACAACCGTTGCGCGTGGAAGCCGCCGGTCGTGACCCGCGTGCTAACTATGTATTGCTCATCAGCAGCCGTATTCCTACTTTCCTTCCCCCGCCAAATCCTTCTCATCCGCTTTTTTTCGCTACGTCATGTGCGCTGCTCACCAGCATTGCTTGGAGCGCGGCTTGTAATAAGGTAAACTATTAAGCCCGTGAGCCCATAAACGTGTTACTCACGAGATGTCGGTCGCTTTTCCCTCTCCCTGATGACGTAGAAGGAGCTGGGGACGCAGCGGTACAGCGACCACACGGTGGAAGAAAGGATTGCAGTCTCTTCATCTCTCCAGGCTTGTCGCAAGACATCACTAACGTCATCTTCGTCCGCAACACTGAGCACGTACTTCTCAAGACACACTGGCGAAGGTGGGACGCTGTTTGTGGCAGCAGGGGGAGCTGCGTCCTTGTGGTAGCCCGAACACAATTCGGCGTGCGTCGGGTTACTGCGGAAGAAGGATTGACCACACAGCTTGCAGCAAAGAAGTGACTGGACTTCACTGTCATGGTGCGGCGGACTAATCCTCCGCGCAGAGGTGGCGCTGTGCGAGAAATCCATGCCTAAAGATTGGCTTGCGGTTGAGCTGCTCTCAAGTCTCTCACTCCTGTTACTTGGTATTATAGTTGGATACGAAGGATAGGCAGATTCATCGTATGATTCTCGAGGAGTAGCTCTCTTGCCTTTGCCAGCCCTATCCTTATCAGGGCGGCTATCTTCGTCATCTCTACACGATATACTTGGAGCAAGAAACGTGGTTAGCTTGCAGTGCGCAGATGGTTCTGACACTTCACCTTCAAACGGGATGGCTTCCGCTTGTTGAAAGTTGGCCTTGAAGTCTAAATAATAGAGCCTCATGGGTGACTCAGCTCGTGGCTGTACATTTGTCTGACTGGTCTCGTCAACTTCGTCGTCGACTACTCTCACTAGACAGCAAGAAGAGCTCTTCTTTATAGAAGTAAGCTTTCCACGAGGTGAAGTACTGCCGCTGCTAACATATATGACTTCTTCATCTGTGATGTCAGTTTTTTCTCTTCGACACTGTGGACTTCCAGTGAAAGAAGAAGATGACTTCACCGTGGTGAACACGACTCCTGTGCTTGAATCGTCCACCATACAAGAGTAATCTGAAGTACCAGTCGGTGTACTGAACTTAAAACTTCGAACCTGAGGTACGGCGCTACCATGCTCTTCTCGAGCTTTAGCCTTTCTCTTCACCAATCGCGAAAGTGGTTGCGGCTCCTTCAGTTCTCCGACAAATCTCTGATAGGTTATGCTTTCTGTAACCGTGATAACTTTTTCGCCTTCAAGTTGTTCGGAAGACAATGATCGAAGCTGAAGGTCGTCATGAGTAGGGCTTGCATACCGAGGAAGTGCGTTCTCTTCTGTAACTACAGGTAGTGACTTCCAGCCTTCAACCTCCTCTAAGGCCTCATTTTTTACAGAAAGAGCAGGCTTCTGCTCAGCCACTTCTGTCCTTAGCAACACCAAGTCTTTCTCCCCAGGGGACGGCTTCGCTTCGGTTGCACTGAGAATCACTTGGGTGTTCGGCTTTTCTTCTTCTGTGTGTAGTATTTTTCCAGTGCCTTCGTCACATTCCTGTTTACCGTGTACTGCTGCATCCTCAGGAAGCGCGTCCTCACGAAGTGCATCCTTTTCCGTAACTCCAGGCGGTGACTGCCAACCTTCAACAACCACTGAATACTGATCCTTTGCAGAAAGAGGAGACTTGTGCTCAGCCACTTCTGTCCTTCGCAACGCCATCTCCCACTCTACAGTGGACGACATTGCTTCGGTTGCACTAGGAGTGGCTTCCGTGCTAGGCTTCTCTTCTGCTGTGTGTAATATTTTTTCAGTGCACTCGTAGGCTTCCTGTTTACTGTCTGCTGGTGATAATGCACTTGCATCCTCAGGAAGTGCTTGCTCTTTTATAACTCCAGGCGGTGATTGACTGCCTTCAGCCCCCTCCGAGGACTGATCCTTTACAGAAACAGGAGACTTGTGCTCAGTCACTTGAATACTCGGACTAGCCATGTCCTTGTCTACAGTGGATGGCATTTTTTCGGTTGCACTAGGCAATCCTTCGGTCATAGGTTTTTCTTCTTCGGTGTGAATTACTTTTCCAGTGCCTTCGTAGCCTTCCTGTTTACCGCGGTTTGTTGATACTGCACTTGCATCCTCAGGAAGTGCGCCCTCTTCTGTAACTTCTGGCGCTGACTGCCAGCCTTCAACCCCCTCCGAGGACTGATCCTTTGCAGAAGGAGGAGGCTTGTGCTCAGGAACCTCTGTCTTTGAGTTCGTAGGTTTAGTTTCGACCTGAGCTGCAGTTTCGGCTACTGGTACTGCTTCCGTGTGGGCCGGAATTTCCTCACTCACAGTGCCTTCAGCTTGAGGTTCAGCTACCTCAACTAAGGCTTTGGTATTCCCAGATATGTCCGCTAAAGAACTAGATCCGCCTACTGGCTTTTCCACTGTTGCTTTGGTTTCTTCAGATTCTGGCATGTTCCGTAATCGTGCTGTCTCCTTCCAGTAGCCCTCCCGTCGCCACTGGCTGAACGGGAACCTCATCCGTAATTTCATGCGGTTGAATAATTGCTTCCGCCTCACCTCTTTCTTCTGCCGCAGTAGCACCAACATGAAGTTTAGTTTCGACCTCAGCTGCAGTTTCGGCTACTGGTGCTGCTTCTTCAGTGTGTGCTTGATCTTTCGCAGTCGCTTTGGTTTCTGCTTGAGGTACCACTACTTCAACTAAGGCTTTGTTCTCCTCTGATGTATCGGCTAAGGGACAAGGTGCGGCAACTGTCGCTACCGCTGTTGCTTTGTCTTCTTCAGGCTTGGCAGGTTCCGTAATCGCGTTGTCCCCTTCAAGTAGCCCTCCCGTCGCCATTGGGTGAACGGGAAGCTCATCCGTAATTTCAGGTGGCTGAATATCTGCTTTGGCTTCCGGCTCACCTGTTTCTTCAGCAGCAGAAGGCTTAACAGCAGGTTTAGTTTCCACCTGAGCTGCAGTTTCAGCTGCTGGTACTGCTTCAGTGTGGGCCGGAATTTCCTGACTCACTGTGACTTCTGCTTGAGGTTCAGATACTTCGAACAAGGCTTTGGTCTCCCCAGATATGTCTCTTAAGGATCTAGTTCCGCCTACTGGCTCTTCAATTGTTGCTTTGGTTTGTTGAGGCTTGGCATGTTCCGTAATCAAGCTGTCCCCTTCAAGTAGCCCGCCTGTCGCCATAGGGTGTGGTGTAAGCTCATCGGAAATTTCATTTGGCTGAATATCTGCTTTGGCTTCCGGCTCACCTCTTTCTTCAGCAGCAGCAACCTCAACAGTAGGTTTAGTTTCGACCTGAGCTGCAGTTTCGGCTGCTGGTGCTGCTTCTTCGGTTTGCGCCTCAATTTTATCAGTCTTTTTGGCTTCTGCTAGAGGTTCAACTACATCAACTAAGACTTTGGTCTCCCCAGATATGTCTGCTAAGGAACTAGGTCCGCCTACTGGCTCTTCCACTGTTGCTTTGGTTTCTTCAGGCTTGGCATGTTCTGTAATCGTGATGTCCCCGTCAAGTAGCCCTCCTGTCGCCATTGGGTGAAGGGGGAGCTCTTCCGTAGGTGGCTGAATATCTGCTTTGGCTTCCGGCTCACGTCTTTCTTCAGCAGCAGCAGCCTCAACAGCAGGTTTAGTTTCGACCTGAGCTGCAGTTTCGGCTGCTGGTGCTGCTTCTTCGGTTTGCGCCTCAATTTTCTCAGTCTTTTTGGCTTCTGCTACAGGTTCAACTACATCAACTAAGACTTTGGTCTCCCCAGATATGTCTGCTAAGGAACTAGGTCCGCCTACTGGCTCTTCCACTGTTGCTTTGGTTTCTTCAGGCTTGGCATGTTCCGTAATCGTGATGTCACCGTCAAGTAGCCCTCCTGTCGCCATTGGGTGAAGGGGGAGCTCTTCCGTAGGTGGCTGAATATATGCTTTGGCTTCCGGCTCACGTCTTTCTTCAGCAGCAGCAGCCTCAACAGCAGGTTTAGTTTCGACCTGAGCTGCAGTTTCGGCTGCTGGTGCTGCTTCTTCAGTGGGTGCCTGAATTTCTTCAGTCTTTTTGGCTTCTGCTAGGGGTTCAACTACATCAACTAAGACTTTGGTCTCCCCAGATATGTCTACTAAGGAACTAGGTCCGCCTACTGGCTCTTCCACTGTTGCTTTGGTTTCTTCAGGCTTGGCATGTTCCGTAATCGTGATGTCCCCGTCAAGTAGCCCTCCTGTCGCCATTGGGTGAAGGGGGAGCTCTTCCGTAGGTGGCTGAATATCTGCTTTGGCTTCCGGCTCACGTCTTTCTTCCGCAGCAGCAGCCTCAACAGCAGGTTTAGTTTCGACCTGAGCTGCAGTTTCGGCTCCTGGTGCTGCTTCTTCAGTGGGTGCCTGAATTTCCTCAGTCTCTTTGGCTTCTGCTAGAGGTTCAACTACATCAACTAAGACTTTGGTCTCCCCAGATATGTCTGCTAAGGAACTAGGCCCGCCTACTGGCTCTTCCACTGTTACTTTGGTTTCTTCAGGCTTGGCATGTTCCGTAATCGTGATGTCCCCGTCAAGTAGCCCTCCTGTCGCCATTGGGTGAAGGGGGAGCTCTTCCGTAGGTGGCTGAATATCTGCTTTGGCTTCCGGCTCACGTCTTTCTTCAGCAGCAGCAGCCTCAACAGCAGGTTTAGTTTCGACCTGAGCTGCAGTTTCGGCTGCTGGTGCTGCTTCTTCGGTTTGCGCCTCAATTTTCTCAGTCTCTTTGGCTTCTGCTAGAGGTTCAACTACATCAACTAAGACTTTGGTCTCCCCAGATATGTCTGCTAAGGAACTAGGCCCGCCTACTGGCTCTTCCACTGTTGCTTTGGTTTCTTCAGGCTTGGCATGTTCCGTAATCGTGATGTCCCCGTCAAGTAGCCCTCCTGTCGCCATTGGGTGAAGGGGGAGCTCTTCCGTAGGTGGCTGAATATCTGCTTTGGCTTCCGGCTCACGTCTTTCTTCAGCAGCAGCAGCCTCAACAGCAGGTTTAGTTTCGACCCGAGCTGCAGTTTCGGCTGCTGGTGCTGCTTCTTCGGTTTGCGCCTCAATTTTCTCAGTCTTTTTGGCTTCTGCTACAGGTTCAACTACATCAACTAAGACTTTGGTCTCCCCAGATATGTCTGCTAAGGAACTAGGTCCGCCTACTGGCTCTTCCACTGTTGCTTTGGTTTCTTCAGGCTTGGCATGTTCCGTAATCGTGATGTCTCCGTCAAGTAGCCCTCCTGTCGCCATTGGGTGAAGGGGGAGCTCTTCCGTAGGTGGCTGAATATCTGCTTTGGCTTCCGGCTCACGTCTTTCTTCAGCAGCAGCAGCCTCAACTGCAGGTTTAGTTTCGACCTGAGCTGCAGTTTCGGCTCCTGGTGCTGCTTCTTCAGTGGGTGCCTGAATTTCCTCAGTCTCTTTGGCTTCTGCTAGAGGTTCAACTACATCAACTAAGACTTTGGTCTCCCCAGATATGTCTGCTAAGGAACTAGGTCCGCCTACTGGCTCTTCCACTGTTGCTTTGGTTTCTTCAGGCTTGGCATGTTCCGTAATCGTTATGTCCCCGTCAAGTAGCCCTCCTGTCGCCATTGGGTGAAGGGGGAGCTCTTCCGTAGGTGGCTGAATATCTGCTTTGGCTTCCGGCTCACGTCTTTCTTCAGCACCAGCAGCCTCAACAGCAGGTTTAGTTTCGACCTGAGCTGCAGTTTCGGCTGCTGGTGCTGCTTCTTCGGTGTGCGCCTGAATTTCCTCAGTCTCTTTGGCTTCTGCTAGAGGTTCAACTACATCAACTAAGACTTTGGTCTCCCCAGATATGTCTGCTAAGGAACTAGGTCCGCCTACTGGCTCTTCCACTGTTGCTTTGGTTTCTTCAGGCTTGGCATGTTCCGTAATCGTGATGTCCCCGTCAAGTAGCCCTCCTGTCGCCATTGGGTGAAGGGGGAGCTCTTCCGTAGGTGGCTGAATATCTGCTTTGGCTTCCGGCTCACGTCTTTCTTCAGCAGCAGCAGCCTCAACAGCAGGTTTAGTTTCGACCTGAGCTGCAGTTTCGGCTGCTGGTGCTGCTTCTTCAGTGGGTGCCTGAATTTCCTCAGTCTTTTTGGCTTCTGCTAGAGGTTCAACTACATCAACTAAGACTTTGTTCTCCCCAGATATGTCTGCTAAGGAACTAGGTCCATCTACCGGCTCTTCCACTGTTGCTTTGGTTTGTTCAGGCTTGGCATGTTCCGTAATCGTGCTGTCCCCTTCAAGTAGCCCGCCTGTCGCCATAGGGTGTGGTGGAAGCTCATCGGAAATTTCATTTGGCTGAATATCTGCTTTGGCTTCTGACCAACCTCTTTCTTCAGCAGCAGCAGCCTCAACAGCAGGTTTAGTTTCGACCTGAGCAGCAGTTTCGGCTTCTGGTGCTGCTTCTTCGGTGTGCGCCTGAATTTCCTCAGTCTTTTTGGCTTCTGCTAGAGGTTCAACTACATCAACTAAGACTTTGGTCTCCCCAGATATGTCTGCTAAGGAACTAGGTCCGCCTACTGGCTCTTCCACTGTTGCTTTGGTTTCTTCAGGTTTGGCATGTTCCGTAATCGTGATGTCCCCGTCAAGTAGCCCTCCTGTCACCATTGGGTGAAGGGGGAGCTCTTCCGTAATTTCAGGTGGCTGAATATCTGCTTTGGCTTCCGGCTCACGGCTTTCTTCAGCAGCAGCCGCCTCAACAGCAGGTTTAGTTTCGACCTGAGCTGCAGTTTCGGTTGCTGGTGCTGCTTCTATGGTGTGCGCCTGAATTTCCTCAGTCTTTTTGGCTTCTGCTAGAGGTTCAACTACATCAACTAAGACTTTGGTCTCCCCAGATATGTCTACTAAGGAACTAGGTCTGCCTACCGGCTCTTCCACTGTTGCTGTGGTTTCTTCAGGCTTGGCATGTTCCGTAATCGTGCTATCCCCGTCAAGTAGCCCTCCTGTCACCATTGGGTGAAGGGGGAGCTCTTCCGTGGGTGGCTGAATATCTGTTTTGTCTTCCGGCTCACCTTTTTCCTCTGCAGCAGTAGCCTCAACAGCTGGTTTAGCTTCGACCTGAGCTGCAGTTTCGACTGCTGGTGCTGCTTCTTCAGTGGGTGCCTGAATTTCCTCAGTCGTTCTGGCTTCTGCTTGAGGAGGTGCGCCCTCTTCCGTAACTCCAGGCGGTGACTGCCAGCCTTCAACCCCCTCCGAGGACTGATTCCTTGCAGAAAGAGGAGGCTTCTGCTCAGCCAACTTTGTCATTGGCATGGCCATGTCCTTCTCCAAAGAGGATGACATTGTTTCGGTTGCATTGGGCAATACATCAGTGATATGCTTTTCTTCTCTGGTGTCAAGTTCCTTCCCAGTGACTTCGTAGCCTTCCTGCTCACCGCGGCTTGGTGATACCGCACTTGCATCCTCAGGAAGTGCGCCCTCTTCTGTAACTACTGGCGTTGACTGCCAGCCTTCCACGCCCTCCGTGGAGTGGTCCTTTGCAGAAAGAGAAGGCTTGTGCTCAGCAGGTTCTGTCCTTAGCAACGTCACATCCTTTTCTGCAGGGGATGACTTCGCTTCGATATCACTCGACAAGACTTCGGTGATTGCTGCAAAAAAAATCTTTTGTCATGCATCGATTTATAAAAAATAGCTTGCCACTCGCTTGATATGGTACAGGAACACAAAATTTTGGGCGTTGTATTTTCTAGTCACATGATATGGAACTGACATAGACCTCATCGTAAAAAAATGGTCTGCTGCGCGTTCTGTGCTATTTAGATGCCGTCATATGTTCCCTCCCACCTCGTGTAATGTTTCAGCTTTATCATTCCTATTTTCGGTCGCATATAAGCTATTGCACCTTAGTATGGGCTACAACAACACAACGTAACATTAACAAGCTGTTGCTACTCGAAATTAAAACTATTCTTTATATTAACAAAGTTCAATATACATCCTACAAAATCATTCTTTCAATAAAACGGGATAATTAACGTCAACGCTATTTATGCGTACCATCTCCTACACCAATGGCATTTTGCAGATAAAACACAAACACACACAATTCCTAAGAAATGTGTCAGCCCTCGTAGCACACCCCAGCACCCGTGTAACAGGAGGATCGGAAAGATAGATAATAAAGCACCGTGGAACAAATTACTTTATGCAAGCCTTGAGCTACAACGTACCCGCGCCATCAAAACAACAGCAGAAGTACGCAAATAGAGATACGGTTTTATCGCGCACGCAATTGTGCGATATCTTTGTCTTTGATAAATTTCATTTGTCTTTTCGATACCTGTAGATTTTGTTTGTGTCCACACATGTTCGGAATGTACTGATCACATGTATACTCATTTCTTGTAAGTTGAACGTGCACATTCTTTATTGTTGCTTTTAATTACTGCTCTTATTACCGTTCAGTTTAACAGTGTAACAGTATACTCGTATATTTCCCTGGCGGTTATATTATTTACGCGTATTGCAATGTGCTCGTAATGCTTATACATGTATGTAGGTTTATTTATGTCCAGGGAAGTGCATATATAGCACGTGTTGTACCATTACGAACAGGTTATTGTTTATATTACGGATGTGTGCACTGCTGCTGTTGCCTGGTGATGGCCCCCTGACCTCGTTAAGCTGTATGCTTACTGCTTTCTTGCCAGGGTGGCCTTCTACACTGTGCTTCGTGCATGTTGTAAATAAATCTTGATTTGACCTGACTTGATATGTTTTACTCTCTGGTGTGCAGTAATTTTCCAGTGCCTTCGTAGCCTTCCTGTTTGGCCTGTTCTGGTGATACTGCACTTGCATCGTCAGGAAGTGCGTTTTCTTACATAACTCCCGACGGTGACTGCCAGCCTTCAACTCCTCCGGATGATTGAGCCTTTGTAGAGAGAGGAGGCTTGTGCTCACCCATTTCTGCGATTGGCAACACCATGTCCTTCTCTCCAAGGGATGACTTCATTTCGGCTGCACAGGGCAAGGCTTCGGCGGTAGGCCATTCTTCTGTGTTCTGTACTTTTCGAGTGCTTTCGTACGCATCCCGCTTGCCATTTTCTGGTGAAACTGCACTTGCATCCTCAGGAAGTGCGTACTATTCTATAACTGCAGGTGGTGACTGCCAGCCTTCGACCCTTCTGGTGACTCATCTTTTCCAGAAAAAGAAGGCTTGTGGTCAACGCCTTCTTTTCTTGGTAACGCCACGTCCTTCTCTCCAGAGGATGGCTTTTTTTCGGCTCCACTGATCAGGGAATTGGTGGTAATTCTTTGTTCTGTCTGTCGTAGTTCTCCAGTGTCTTCATATCCTTCTTGTTGAGCACGTTCCTGTGAAATCGCGCTTGCATTCTCAGAAAGTGCTCCATCTTCGGTGAGTGCAGGAGGCGACTTCCAGCTTTTAATCCTCTCCACGGCAGTGTCTTTGCCAATGCACGCTGACTGCGTTTCGAGTTCTCTCTTTGCTCCGCTTAGGTGGCTTTCCTCCTTTGGAGATCCAGTGCCCTTAATTATGTTAACCTTTTCGTGCAACCCACCAGAAATTACGCTGTGCTCTTGAGTCTTTTGAAGAGTTGTTTGCGATGTACCATGTTCATCGAAGAATCCTGTTAAACTGGCAACGGGGTCTGGTATTCCCTCTGGAAGGAAATCGTCACTTTCTGCTGGTGGAATTGTCTTCTCATGATCCGTTGACACACTAGATGAACGCTCACGCTGTTCAGAATCTTTAGGAAGCGTAGGCTGTGTCTCTCGATCATGGTCTATGGCAAGTGGAGCTTTGCTTTCCGCGGTAGTCTCCTCCGATAAATTTTGATGCTCCAACCTTTCTTCCGATTTCCAATCAGCATGCTTCGCTTCCGCAATCGCTGATTCCTCCGCTGTTTTATGCGTAGGTTCTGCTGTTCTTACAACTGATTGCACCGTGTGATTGTCTACTACCGGGAGGCCATGGTCAATTAAAGCAGCATCAATGGTCTCGTTCGCCGAACCTGCCAGAAGCGCCGGTTGGCTTGATGGTTCGTGCTCTGTGTGCACCCCTCCCAAAACCTCTCTGCTCGTTAACGCTACGAGTTTGGCATCGGACAATACTGCCTCATTGGTGCACGTCCCCAGCGCTTCTGTTTCTGGATACGGCTTTGGAACATGTCGGTCCGCCGCTTGGATCTTATCCTTCTTTGCAGTAGCAACTTCCATACGGCGCTGTTCATTAGCGAGGTAAAATGCCTCATATTTCCCTTCTGCAACTTGGAGCTCTTCGGTCTTTGTAGGCTCTCTTTCACAAATGTGAACTTCTGTTGTGTGTCTGACAGATTTCTCAGTTTCTTGTTTTTTGTGCTCAACAGCGCTGGTCAGCGACATCTTACTACCCTTATTTTGGTCTGCTGGATAAAGTGCAGTTTTAGAGAGCTCTTCTCCCGTCGAAGCAGTAGCGTACTCCTTGATTTGCTCACTGGTGCCTAAATGTGACTGAATATGGACAGTTCTTTCATTTTCTTCTCTCTCGCCCAATTTTCCCTCGTACTCAACGACTTCTGTCTTCGGAGAAACAAAATCTCTCGTAGCTGAGGGCACCTCTGGCGTTGTAGTAGACATTGGTATTTCGGCTTCGACTGGTACTTGTGACCGGTGTGATTCCGTGCTCGTATGTACATGTTCCGTCGAAGGATTGTTTGCAATTGCTCCTCTAGGACTGGACATGCTCTCTGCAGATTCAGGTTCTTTGTTTATGGAGACGGGATCCTTTCTTTCCGAAACGACTTCAGCTTGCGAGTTTGTCGCCGGAATTTCTGCTTCAACCTTTGTTTCTGGCGTGCTTTCCACAGTTGGTAGCGCAGGTCCTACCGGCTGAACTGCATAGGCTTCATGTTCTCGATTCTTACAAATATTACCTTCTGCTGTAGCGTCAATTTGTGTTTCTTTCTCTACCAAGTTTCCTTGGCATTCCACTGCTTGTTTGCTGGCGAGGACGGCTTCCTTTTGTTCCGGTGAAATTCCTTCATGTGCGCTGGCCGTTGCCGGCGCTGCTTCAACTTTCGCTTGTGGAGAACACTTCTCGACGTCAGGCAGATTATGCTCAGCCATGAGAAGAGCTTCTGTTTTGCATCTTTGACCTTCGGCAAGTGGCGCCGATATTTTCATACTTTCACAACTTGATGCTTCTTTCTCCATCAATCGTCTTTTGTATTTCACTTCCTTGTTAGCAGATATTTCTTCTACTTCCGGTCGAACTTCTGCCTCTGTAGTGATGGCCGGTACTCTTTCACTATTAGAGCCTCTTCTCACCTCTTTTTCGCGGTGTTTGAGCTCCGCGTCAGAATTTACGGCATCATTAACCTCTAACACTACTTCTGCCGGTGTGGTCACTGCTGGTATTTCGATCTGGGCATTCGTTCTTGAGGAATACTGTTCCGTATTATGCAGTAAGTGCGCTGCTGTCTGAACAGTATCTTTTTTTCCTTCTTGATCGGCACGAAGTTTATCAGCATTTATTTCTCCTGCCCTGGGTGCTCCTTTCGCCGCTTGTTGCTCGTTGTATTCGACAAGCTCTGTGTTGAAAGAAACAGTATCCTTTCTTAGTGTCACAGCGTCCACCTGTGCAGCAATTACTGTAACATCAACCCCGACGCCTGCTTTTGGTATGAAAGCAGAAAGCAGGCTCCCTGCTTGCTTTCCTTGAATAAACTTTGAAGAGATTTCAGGCACGCCTACACCAGAAGGAGAGCTTGTACCGCCCACGAGCGTGTTGCCAATCAAATCCAGAGCACAAGGGGCAGCTGAACGCAATAGTTCTTCGTTACCAACTTGTTCACGAGTTCGAAGGCGCAGGTCTTCGGTTTCTTCTGGCGCTGGAAACGGCACCAAAGATGTTTGTTATAAAATTATAACGCATCTTTCAGTTTGGGAAGCTATAGATAAAATGTATTGTGGTTGTGGGACGGGTTGAAAAGTTTCTCCGCTGTTTCTAGCTCCTTCAAGGAAACAATGGCGATATATCGTCATGAGAAACTGAAGCGGTTGATTCCGGCTATCCGTTAAATGCACTAGAAACGTCGAGTACCATACGAAGCATTTATATTCTTTACTTACTTGCTTTTCTTCCTTTTGCCGAGTGACCGCCACCATCCTCGCTTGCTTTGAGCTCCTCAAGTTCAGATGGGCGACCTTCTCTCGTGCTATCCGACGGTTGTACTTCAGGGGAATGATGGTGCTCAGATAATATAGCAGGCGGAACACCACCTTCCCTAAACGGCAAACACTGTCCGACTGGCGTAGACGATGACTGTGAGCGGCCACTCTGATCTGTGGCCACGTCAATATCTGTAGTAGGTTCAAAGCCCAGCTCAACTTCCAAAGCATTTTGAGCTGTCACAGGAAAACTTTTCTTGGGGTCGGTTATATCAGCGGTGGCCTGTGAGGACGTAGATGCGCGGTCCAGAGAGACCTGATCTGCATCGTACTGCGGCCCACCAAAAAGAACACCCGCATCAACGAAGAGCGTTTTTACTTCCTCTCCTACCGGTGTTTTTGCGGCATTTTGAGCAGACGTCCACGACAGACAGCGCTTGAGAGAAGACGAGGGGAGCTGAGTCTGTGAGCAAGTGTCAGTCAAAGAGCGCTTTCTAACACTAAATGCAAAATGTGTAGCTCCAGCAGCATCTGTACTAAATACAGCTCTTGCTCCCCTTTCAATTTCGTCGAGGGATTCAGTTTCGCGAAGTTGGCTGGGAGACAATTCTGTTGCCGCGCGCATGTCTGCTGGCTGAATTTTGCTCTGGTCCATCGCTTACATCTTTGGCTGAAGTGAAAGGCAGGGCTTTTGCGATAGATGTGGGTGCTAGTTTTTCAGCAAGAACCCCTGCTACGTCAGCATCTGATGAACAAAGTGCAACCGAAGGACCACCAAAAGCTCCTTTAGCTTCATTTGATGCACTCGCGTGTTCCACCGACATGGTTCTTTCGACGGGGCCTAAGTTTTCAACTGGAATCCCTTCCTTTTCTTCTTTTGCAGACGACATGTACGTTCCTTCCTCTTGCACAGAAATGGGTCCAAACGTCAGAACATCTACTTCTAGCAAACCCCCCGTTACCTTAGGATACAACCACATGAATTCTTCTCGTGCAGAACCTGGAGGAAAAGCCCAACCGTCGGTTTTAATATCTGTAATGACAGCCCGCTCATCCGCAACTGCAGATCGACTATGTGGTATCACGTGTTTGTACCCACTTCCTTCAAAGAAGGCGTCGGTAAATCCTCGTTCAACTTCGAGCAGCCCTCCTGTCGCCATTGGGTTAAGGGGAAGCTCATCCGTAATTTCAAGATGTGCTTTGGATTCCGGCTCGCCTCTTTTTTCTCCAGCAGTAGGCTCACCAGGAAGTTTAGTTTCGACCTGAGGTGCAGTTTCTGCTGCTAGCGCTGCTCCGACAGCGTGAGTTGGAATTTCTTCAGTTTCTCTGGCTCCTGCTTGAAGTACATGTACCTCCTCCAATGCTGCGGTCTCCGCAGATATATTGACTAAGGGACAAGGCACGCCAACTGTCTCGTCAGCTGCTGCTTTCGTTTCTTCCGACTTGACAACTGCCGTAATCCTGCTGTCTCCTTCGAGTAGCCCTCCCGACGCCCTTGGGTCAAGGGAGAGCTCGTCCATAATTTCAGGTGGCCGAAGATCTGCTTTGGCTTCCGGCTCACCTCTTTCTTCTGCAGCGGTAGCCTCAACAGCAGGTTTAGTTTCGACCTGAGCTGCAGTTTCGGCTGCTGGTGCTGCTCCTTCGGTGTGGGTCTGAATTTCCTCAGTCGTTTTGGCTTCTGCTTGAGGTTCAACTACTTCAACTAAGGCTTTGGTATCCTCAGATATATCGTTTAAGAGACAAGGTCCGGCAACTGGCCCGTCTACTGTTGCTTTGGTTTCTTCAGGCTTCGCATGTTCCGTAGTCATGCTATCCCCTTCAATTAGCCCTGCTGTCGTCCTTGGTTGAAGGGAAAGGTCATCAGTAATTTCAGGTGGCTGAATATCTGGTTTGGCTTCCGGCTCACCTTTTTCTTCTGCAGCAGCAGCCTCAACAGCAGGTTTAGTTTCGACCTGAGCTGCAGTTTCGGCTGCTGGTACTGCTTCTTCAGTATGTGCTTGATCTTTCTCAGTCGCTTTGGCTTCTGCTTGAAGTTCAGCTACTTCAACTAAGGTTCTGTTCTCAGATATATCGGCTAAGGGACTAGGTGCGCCAACTGGCCCTTCCGCTGTTGCTTTGCCTTCTTCAGGCTTGGCATGTTCCGTAATCGTGCTGTCCCCTTCAAGTAGCCCTCCCGTCGCCATTGGGTGAACGGGAAGCTCATCCGTAATTTCAGGTGGCTCAATAATTGCATTCGCTACCGCCTCACCTCTTTCTTCTGCAGCAGTGACCTCAACAAGAGGTTTACTTTCGACCTGAGCTGCGGTTTCGGCTGCTGGTGCTGCTTCTTCAGTGTGTGCATGCATTTCGTTCGTTGTTTTGGCTTCTGCTTGAGGTTCAGCTATTTCAACTAAGGTTCTGTTCTCCTCAGATATATCGGCTAAGGCACAAGGTGCGCCAACTGGCCCTTCCGCTGTTGCTTTGCCTTCTTCAGGCTTGGCATGTTCCGTAATCGTGCTGTCCCCTTCAAGTAGCCCTCCCGTCGCCATTGGGTGAACGGGAAGCTCATTCGTAATTTCAGGTGGCTGAATAACTGCTTTCGCTTCCGCCTCACCTCTTTCTTCTGCAGCAGTAGCCTCAACAATAGGTTTACTTTCGACCTGAGCAGCGGTTTCGGCTGCTGGTGCTGCTTCTTCAGTGGGTGCCTGAATTTTCTCAGTCGTCTTGGTTTCTGCTTGAGGTTCAACTACTTCAACTAAGGCTTTGGTATCCTCAGACATATCGGTTAGGGGACACGTTCCTACAACTGGCCCTTCCACTGTTGCTTTGGTTTCTTCGGGCTTCGCATGTTCTGTAGTCATGATGTCTCCTTCAATTTGCCCTGATGTCATCCTTGGTTGAAGGGAAAGGCCGTCCGTAATTTCAGGTGGCTGAATATCGGCTTTCGCTTCCGGCTCACCTCTTTCTTCTGCAGCAGTAGCCTCAACAGCAGGTTTAGTTTCAATCTGAGCTGCAGTTTCGGCTGCTGGTGCTGCTTCTTCAGTGTGTGCCTGCATTTCCTCCGTCGTTTTGGCTTCTGCTTGAGGTTCAACTACTTCAACTAAGGCTTTGCTACTCTCAGATATGTCGGTTAAGGGACAAGTTGCGCCCAGTGGCTCTTCCACGGTTGCTTTGATTTCTTCAAGATTGGCATGTTCCGTAATCGTACTGTCCCTTTCAAGTAGGCCTGGCGTCGTCGCAATAGGGTGAAGGGGGAGCTCTTCCGTTTTTTCAGGTGGCTTCATATCTGCTTTGGCTTCCGGCTCACCTCTTTCTTCTGCAGCAGTAGCCTCAACAAGAGGTTTACTTTCGACCTGAGCTGCGGTTTCGGCTGCTGGTGCTGCTTCTTCAGTGTGTGCCTGCATTTCTTCCGTCGTTTTGGCTTCTGCTTGAGGTTCAGCTACTTCGACTAAGGTTCTGTTCTCAGATATATCGGCTAAGGGACTAGGTGCGCCAACTGGCCCTTCCGCTGTTGCTTTGCCTTCTTCAGGCTTGGCATGTTCCGTAATCGTGCTGTCCCCTTCAAGTAGCCCTCCCGTCGCCATTGGGTGAACGGAAAGCTCATCCGTAATTTCAGGTGGCTCAATAATTGCATTCGCTACCGCCTCACCTCTTTCTTCTGCAGCAGTGACCTCAACAAGAGGTTTACTTTCGACCTGAGCTGCGGTTTCGGCTGCTGGTGCTGCTTCTTCAGTGTGTGCATGCATTTCGTTCGTTGTTTTGGCTTCTGCTTGAGGTTCAGCTATTTCAACTAAGGTTCTGTTCTCCTCAGATATATCGGCTAAGGCACAAGGTGCGCCAACTGGCCCTTCCGCTGTTGCTTTGCCTTCTTCAGGCTTGGCATGTTCCGTAATCGTGCTGTCCACTTCAAGTAGCCCTCCCGTCGCCATTGGGTGAACGGGAAGCTCATTCGTAATTTCAGGTGGCTGAATAACTGATTTCGCTTCCGCCTCACCTCTTTCTTCTGCAGCAGTAGCCTCAACAATAGGTTTACTTTCGACCTGAGCAGCGGTTTCGGCTGCTGGTGCTGCTTCTTCAGTGGGTGCCTGAATTTTCTCAGTCGTCTTGGTTTCTGCTTGAGGTTCAACTACTTCAACTAAGGCTTTGGTATCCTCAGATATATCGGTTAGGGGACACGTTCCTACAACTGGCCCTTCCACTGTTGCTTTGGTTTCTTCGGGCTTCGCATGTTCTGTAGTCATGATGTCTCCTTCAATTTGCCCTGATGTCATCCTTGGTTGAAGGGAAAGGCCGTCCGTAATTTCAGGTGGCTGAATATCGGCTTTCGCTTCCGGCTCACCTCTTTCTTCTGCAGCAGTAGCCTCAACAGCAGGTTTAGTTTCAATCTGAGCTGCAGTTTCGGCTGCTGGTGCTGCTTCTTCAGTGTGTGCCTGCATTTCCTCCGTCGTTTTGGCTTCTGCTTGAGGTTCAACTACTTCAACTAAGGCTTTGCTACTCTCAGATATGTCGGTTAAGGGACAAGTTGCGCCCAGTGGCTCTTCCACGGTTGCTTTGATTTCTTCAAGATTGGCATGTTCCGTAATCGTACTGTCCCTTTCAAGTAGGCCTGGCGTCGTCGCAATAGGGTGAAGGGGGAGCTCTTCCGTTTTTTCAGGTGGCTTCATATCTGCTTTGGCTTCCGGCTCACCTCTTTCTTCTGCAGCAGTAGCCTCAACAAGAGGTTTACTTTCGACCTGAGCTGCGGTTTCGGCTGCTGGTGCTGCTTCTTCAGTGTGTGCCTGCATTTCTTCCGTCGTTTTGGCTTCTGCTTGAGGTTCAGCTACTTCGACTAAGGTTCTGTTCTCAGATATATCGGCTACAGGACAAGGTGGGGCAACTGGCCCTTCCACTGTTGATTTGGTTTCTTCAGGCTTCGCATGTTCCGCAATCGTGCTGGAAAGGTCGTACGTAATTTCAGGTGGCTGAATATCTGCTTTCGCTTCCGGCTCACCTCTTTCTTCGGCAGCAGTAGCCTCAACAGCAGGTTTAGTTTCGACCTGAGCTGCAGTTCCGGCTGCTGGTGCTGCTTCTTCAGTGTGTGCCTGCATTTCCTCCGTCGTTTTGGCTTCTTCTTGAGGTTCAACTATTTCAACTAAGGCTTTGGTATCCTCAGATATATCGGTTAAGGGAGAAGGTCGGGCAACTGGCCCTTCCACTGTGGCTTTGCATTCTTCAGGCTTGGCATGTTCCGTAATCGTGCTGTCCCCTTCAAGTAGCCCTCCCGTCGCCATTGGGTGAGGTGGAAGCTCATCCGTAATTTCAGGTGGCTGAATATCTGGTTTGGCTTCCGGCTCACCTCTTTCTTCTGCAGCAGCAGCCTCAACAGCAGGTTTAGTTTCGACCTGAGCTGCAGTTTCGGCTGCTGGTGCTGCTTCTTCAGTATGTGCTCGATCTTTCTCAATCGCTTTGGCTTCTGCTTGAGGTACCGCTACTTCAACTAAGGCTTTGTTCTCCTCTGATATATCGGCTAAGGGACAAGGTGCGCCAACTGGCCCTTCCGCTGTTGTTTTGCCTTCTTCAGACTTGGCATGTTCCGTAATCGTGCTGTCCCCTTCAAGTAGCCGTTCCGATGCCATTGGGTGAGGTGGAAGCTCATCCGTAATTTCAGGTGGCTGAATATCTGCTTTCGCTTCCGGCTCACCTCTTTCTTCGGCAGCAGTAGCCTCAACAGCAGGTTTAGTTTCGACCTGAGCTGCAGTTCCGGCTGCTGGTGCTGCTTCTTCAGTGTGTGCCTGCATTTCCTCCGTCGTTTTGGCTTCTGCTTGAGGTTCAACTATTTCAACTAAGGCTTTGGTATCCTCAGATATATCGGTTAAGGGAGAAGGTCGGGCAACTGGCCCTTCCACTGTGGCTTTGCATTCTTCAGGCTTGGCATGTTCCGTAATCGTGCTGTCCCCTTCAAGTAGCCCTCCCGTCGCCATTGGGTGAAGTGGAAGCTCATCCGTAATTTCAGGTGGCTGAATATCTGCTTTGGCTTCCGGCTCACCTCTTTCTTCTGCAGTAGTAGCCTCAACAAGAAGTTTACTTTGGACCTGAGCTGCGGTTTCGGCTGCTGGTGCTGCTTCTTCAGTTGGTGCCTGAATTTCCTCGGTCGTTTTGGCTTGAGGTTCAACTACTTCAACTAAGGCTTTGCTACTCTCAGATATATCGGCTAAGGGACAAGGTGGGGCCACTGGCCCTTCCGCTGTTGATTTGTTTTCTTCAGACTTCCCATGTTCTGCAAGCGTGCTGGAAAGGTCTTCCGTAATTTCAGGTGGCTGAATATCTGCTTTCGCTTCCGACTCACGTCTTTCTTCTGCCGCAGTAGCCTCAACAGCAGGTTTAGTTTCGACCTGAGCTGTAGTTTCGGCTGCTGGTGCTGCTTCTTCTGTAAGTGCTAGCCTTTCCTCCGTCGTTTTGGCTTCTGCTTGAGGTTCAACTACTTCAACTAAGGCTTTGGTATCCTCAGATATATCGGTTAAGGGAGAAGGTACCTGCATCTCCTCAGTCCTTTTGGCTTCTGCTTGAGGTTCAGCTACTTCAACTAAGGCTCTGTTTTCCTCAGATATATCGGTTGAGGGACAAGGTGCGCCAACTGGTCCTTCCGCTGTTGGTTTGGTTTCTTTAGGCTTCGTATGTTCCGTAATCGCGCTGTCCCCTTCAATTAGTCCTACTGTCACCCTTGGTTGAAGGGAAAGGTCGCCCGTAATTCCAGGTGGCTGAATATCTGCTTTCGCTTCCGGCATACCTCTTTCTTCTACAGTAGTAGCCTCAACAGCCGGTTTAGTTTCGATCTGACCTGCAGTTTCGGCTGCTGCTGGTGCTGCTTCTTCAGTGCGTGCCTGAATTTCCTCCGTCATTTTGGCTTCTGCTTGAGGTTCAGCTACTTCAACTAAGGCTTTGGTATCCTCAGATATATCGGCTAAGGGACAAGGTGGGGCAACTGGCCCTTCCGCTGTTGATTTGGTTTCTTCAGGCTTCGCGTGTTCCGCAAGCGTGCTGGAAAGGTCGTCCGTAATTTCAGGTGGCTGAATATCTGCTTTCGCTTCCGGCTCACCTCTTTCTTCTGTAGCAGTAGCCTCAACAGCAGGTTTAGTTTCGACCTGAGCTGCAGTTTCGGCTGGTGGTGCTGCTTCTTCAGTTGGTGCCTGAATTTCCTCGGTCGTTTTGGCTTGAGGTTCAACTACTTCAACTAAGGCTTTGCTACTCTCAGATATATCGGCTAAGGAACAAGGTGGGGCCACTGGCCCTTCCGCTGTTGATTTGTTTTCTTCAGACTTCGCATGTTCCGCAAGCGTGCTGGAAAGGTCTTCCGTAATTTCAGGTGGCTGAATATCTGCTTTCGCTTCCGACTCACGTCTTTCTTCTGCCGCAGTAGCCTCAACAGCAGGTTTAGTTTCGACCTGAGCTGCAGTTTCGGCTGCTGGTGCTGCTTCTTCAGTAAGTGCTAGCCTTTCCTCCGTCGTTTTGGCTTCTGCTTGAGGTTCAACTACTTCAACTAAGGCTTTGATGTCCTCAGATATATCGGTTAAGGGAGAAGGTACCTGCATCTCCTCAGTCCTTTTGGCTTCTGCTTGAGGTTCAGCTACTTCAACTAAGGCTCTGTTTTCCTCAGATATATCGGTTGAGGGACAAGGTGCGGCAACTGGTCCTTCCGCTGTTGGTTTGGTTTCTTTAGGCTTCGTATGTTCCGTAATCGCGCTGTCCCCTTCAATTAGTCCTACTGTCACCCTTGGTTGAAGGGAAAGGTCGCCCGTAATTCCAGGTGGCTGAATATCTGCTTTCGCTTCCGGCATACCTCTTTCTTCTACAGTAGTAGCCTCAACAGCCGGTTTAGTTTCGATCTGACCTGCAGTTTCGCTGCTGCTGGTGCTGCTTCTTCAGTGCGTGCCTGAATTTCCTCCGTCATTTTGGCTTCTGCTTGAGGTTCAGCTACTTCAACTAAGGCTTTGGTATCCTCAGATATATCGGCTAAGGGACAAGGTGGGGCAACTGGCCCTTCCGCTGTTGATTTGGTTTCTTCAGGCTTCGCGTGTTCCGCAAGCGTGCTGGAAAGGTCGTCCAGTAATTTCAGGTGGCTGAATATCTGCTTTCGCTTCCGGCTCACCTCTTTCTTCTGTAGCAGTAGCCTCAACAGCAGGTTTAGTTTCGACCTGAGCTGCAGTTTCGGCTGTTGGTGCTGCTTCTTCAGTTGGTGCCTGAATTTCCTCGGTCGTTTTGGCTTGAGGTTCAACTACTTCAACTAAGGCTTTGCTACTCTCAGATATATCGGCTAAGGGACAAGGTGGGGCAACTGGCCCTTCCGCTGTTGATTTGTTTTCTTCAGACTTCGCATGTTCCGCAAGCGTGGTGGAAAGGTCGTCCGTAATTTCAGGTGGCTGAATATCTGCTTTCGCTTCCGGCTCACGTCTTTCTTCTGCCGCAGTAGCCTCAACAGCAGGTTTAGTTTCGACCTGAGCTGCAGTTTCGGCTGCTGGTGCTGCTTCTTCAGTAAGTGCTAGCCTTTCCTCCGTCGTTTTGGCTTCTGCTTGAGGTTCAACTACTTCAACTAAGGCTTTGGTATCCTCAGATATATCGGTTAAGGAAGAAGGTACCTGCATCTCCTCAGTCCTTTTGGCTTCTGCTTGAGGTTCAGCTACTTCAACTAAGGCTCTGTTTTCCTCAGATATATCGGTTGAGGGACAAGGTGCGGCAACTGGTCCTTCCGCTGTTGGTTTGGTTTCTTTAGGCTTCGTATGTTCCTATAATCGCGCTGTCCCCTTCAATTAGTCCTACTGTCACCCTTGGTCGAAGGGAAAGGTCGCCCGTAATTCCAGGTGGCTGAATATCTGCTTTCGCTTCCGGCATACCTCTTTCTTCTACAGCAGTAGCCTCAACAGCCGGTTTAGTTTCGATCTGACCTGCAGTTTCGGCTGCTGCTGGTGCTGCTTCTTCAGTGCGTGCCTGAATTTCCTCCGTCATTTTGGCTTCTGCTTGAGGTTCAGCTATTTCAACTAAGGCTTTGGTATCCTCAGATATATCGGCTAAGGGACAAGGTGCGGCAACTGGCCCTTCCGCTGTTGGTTTGGTTTCATCGGGCTTCGCATGTTCCGTATTCATGCTGTCCCCTTCAATTAGCCCTGCTGTCGTCCTTGGTTGAAGTGAAAGGTCGTCCGTAATTTCAGGTGGCTGAATATCTGCTTTAGCTTCCGGCTGACCTCTTTCTTCCGCAGCAGTAGCCTCAACCGGCGCTTTAGTTTCCACCTGAGCTGCACTTGGAAATGTGGCTTCCTCGCGGGCCTGATTTTCCACTGCTGCAGCAACTTCACATGCTAGTGAAGGCTCTTCAGTTTGAGAAGAAATTAGTTGGTTACGTTTAGCTTCAGCCTCAACTTCATTATCAAGTTTTTCTATGTGAGCTGAACCTTTCACTGATGTCTGAATTTCAAATGATTGGGGTTCGACTCCTTGCACAGATTCCTTTCCTTCTTCGGACTTTAGTTGGCGACTTGGTGATGTCTCTGCGAACGTTGTTGAACTAAGGGCTGTCTTTGTAGTTTCTTCGGGTATTTCTTCTTCTTCAGGCCCGAAAAGAGGTCCTGCAAAAATCGGAGTTTTCTGAGAAGTTTCGTCATGCGCGGCGCGAATGGATCTATCAGCCTTGCAAATTTCGACAAGTGCTGATGCGTCCAGCTTCTGCCTTTCTTGCCGGCTTTGGAGCTGGTCTGTTGACAATAGAGGTGAGGTAATAACCACGTCTGTAGCTTCAGTTTTGTCTTGATCATGCCTGCTGAGGAGGTCTGTCGGCTGGTATTCCGGCTCAGAGTCGAGTTGCCCAATTTTAACGGCAGGAGCCGAAGCGTAATACTCCTCCGCTGGTACTTCTGTATCTGCAGATGAAAACATGTACGTTAGAAGAGAAAGAAACTACAGCGGCAGCGGATGATCTGGGAAATTTGAATGTTGTTTATTGTTCAATAAAGTCGATCCCGCCAGACAAAAAACAAACCTATACCATGCAATCCACGCAAAGCTGTTGAGAGTGCCACTAAAAAGTAGCAGTTTCGCCCGAAAGGCGAAGCATCGATTGCGATGGCAAATTAGTGGACAGCTATACCAAGTAAAGGTAGTAGTTTTATCCTCATTATAAACTTGCAAACATTCGCTAATTAAATTAACAAGCACGGTGTCACGCGCGCACAGGTAAACATAACACATCTCGCTCGATGACCGCGGAAACTGGCTGTCAAAACGCTGGAGTGAGAAAGCGCGGTGGCAGCAGAGAGCTAATTGACCTTCGTGCTGTCCCTCGCTTCAACGCGAACTAAACGTCGGAAGCACAGCGCATACGAAGCTACCGGCACTTAGCGTGGCGTACTTTGTCCACATCGGAGATCACTTCCGCGCGGGCGCGCACTTTGTCCAAGTCGCAGATCGCTTTTAAGATACGGCGGCCGTGCCGTAAGCAGTAGCTGCCAGAGTAGAATCCCCCCCCCCCCCCCCCCCCCCCCCGCTACCTACCTCGCCCACCCCCCGTGCCTCACATACGACAGAAGACGTGGCGCTTTCGCCCCGTCTCCCTCTTTCGCGCGCGCGAGATTGAGCCGCGATCGTCGGCTGACCCTCAAAAGCTTTCACTCGCACATACAGCGTACGGCGCGGGCGACGATGTTAACGTGTTAGGAATTTACACGGAACATTAGGGCGACGGCGACAGTAGAGATGCACTTGGAGTGTCCATATAACTGCTACCGCAATAAAAGCACTCAAGTAGTGCATCAGAAAAAAAAGCTTTCTCAGCTGTATAGACTTGGACATGCAGCAGCACCGGCAACGCGCAGAACTGTTGTCGACGCCGCCGGCGTTTTGCCCGCGTTCGCTCAAAATGCGTGCGGCGTTGGTGACTGTTGCCGGAGCCTCTGATATAAACAGCACTTGGTGCCGCAGCTAAACGTCGCCTCCCTTCCCTGCCCCTCCCCCCCTCCCCCACAGCCTTTCGCGTGTCGGAAAAAGGTACGTTTACTCTACATATATGGTGATTGTAGAGGAGGAAAGAGACGCCTACTTCTGCAGCCCTTAAGGGAGCATAGCGCAGAACGCGCGTTTGTTCTCCGCCGTGCGTTCACTCCCCGTGAAAGCGCGCGTCCCTCGCGCCCTTTCACTCGCACATACAGCGTTCGGCTATCCCTTCTTTTGGCGCTGAGCCGTGCTCCCTCAAGGGCTGCAGAAGATAGCGCCAACCTTTCCCTTTCCCTCAAGAACCACTTATCATCATCATCCCTTCTTTCGCTCCCACAAAAAACGTGGGCAGCTTGCACTAGTGGTGCAAGGCTGGAGTAAACAGCGGAGCTGGTGATTGACCTAGCTTTTCTTCCAGGTTTTACTAGGCTTGGCTAAGTTTTGCTAGAAAATGCTAAGTGGCTGCTAGGCACCGTATTCCGAATCGGCTCGCCGCCAACGCAAAGATTCTCGCTACCGTTGTAAACGCTACCGTTGTAAAAGAAAGGTAGGTGCACACATACTTTTCCACGTTACAATACTCCAATAAGGCTGTGCTACCGTCCTGCCTCGGACTCATCGTCTTGTCTGTAGCGGTGGCCAATTGATCGCGTGAGCGTAGGTGCCCACTTCTCACCCCGCACAAACCGTCGCACGGCTCCGAGTCACACGTGGCTCCCGTAGACTGAGGGTGTGTCCCAATTCGTTCCAGCTGTAAAGGCTATCTAATTTGGCGTAAAAGAAAGACGGCTTCTTTTTTCTGTGTTCGAAAGCCTTGACATCAGAGGAGAGTTGCGACTCGGTCTGGGTGGTATGGCACTTTCGGAAGTTAACGGAACTGGACCAGTGCGAAAAGACAGAACGCAGTTTCGGGTTACACACTCCTTTGGGCATTGATGTCGAGAACTCAGCGCCATTTGGCATCCAAAACTTCTCTAAATCGCACAGTTACTGCAATGCTCCTAAAACATTCGTGGGAATAAAAAATGCCGGCAGATCCCACGCCCTGTGGGAATAGATGTTATGCGAAGCAGTGTGCGGGGAGCCTACCAAGTGAACGACGAAACGACCATGAGAGCACCAAGATGTAGGCGGCTTTTCATGACCTACATGACATGCATGTCATTAAATTCCATGTCATGAGTCCTCAGCAGTCCCTTTAGCTACACCTAAGGGACCTTAATTAATGTGAAAGCCTTAGTCATGCTAATGAGTGACTTCGACCCCATCAACCTTTAGCCTTTTACTCCACTTAGTACCACACCCGAACCCATTCCATTGTTTTTTGAGTGTTAATCTTTTTTTCGCTGAGTCATTGCCATTTTTGCTGAGTCATGCTCATGACCGACTTTTACCACCATCCTTTAGTGTTTGCTTCACATAGTACCCACGTCCGAACCCATTTCAGTGGTTTTGAGTGTTAATCTTTTTTCGCTGGGTCATTGTCATTTTTGCTCAGTCATGCTCATGACTATGACTTCTACCATCATCCTTTAGTGTTTCCTTCACTTAGTGCCCACGTCCGAACCATTTCCAGTGGTTTTTGAGTGATTAATCTTTTTTTCGCTGAGTCATGCTCATGAATATCACTTCTACCAACATCCTTTAGTGTGTCCTTCACTTAGTACCCACGTCCAAACCCATTTCGGTGGTTTTTAAGTGTTAATCTTTTTCGCTGGGTAATTGTCATGACCTACATGAAACGCATGTCGTGACATTTATGTCCCGACCTTTCACTTCTGTTCGTCATACACTCATGTCATACTATGCCAATTTTGGTACCTACCACGTTAACGAAAGGACCATGAGAGCATCAAGACGTAGGCGGCTGTTTCATGACCTACATGACACGCATGTCATGACATGTCATGACATGAATTCATCAGGTTATTATTGTGTTATTATTATCAGGTTATTATTAGGTTATTATTACTTGTTATTGTGTTTCCGTTGTTCAACACGGCACGAGACATTTCGTACTTTAAAAAAATTTCTCGCTCAACCACAATTTTACCATGTTGAATAAGGCGTGAAATCGCTAAACGTAGCACATGCCGCGCGTACGCTTAGCGGCGACTGACAAGCGGATTCCTCGTGTATCTGCGAAGTGAGTTTAAGTAAGGTGGACGCTTTACATTGCACGGGAGAAAAAAAATTCAATTCAATTGTGGGGTTTTACGTGCCAAAACCACGATCTGATTAGGAGGCACGCCGTAGTGGGGGACCATGGAATAACTTGGACCTCCTGTGGTTGTTTAACGTGCACCTAAATAGAAATACACGGGTGTTTTCAAATCCTATTCATGTTCTATGCATTGCCGGTTTCGTCTACCAAACCAGCCTACCATGCCTGTTTCGCCTTTAACCACTTAGCAAACACCGGTGACAAATTCGGGCCCAGTACTTTATAAACTACTAAAGCAAATAAAAAAAGGGAATTGAATTGAAACAATAGCTTCAAACATTTGTTAGCACGGTTATTAAGTATCGCGAGAAAAAATTACGAGGGGTCCCTTATGCTACAACTAAGACGATTTAAAGGCGAAAGCCCGAGCGCTGCTAACTCAATGACACGACGACCACTTTTTGCTGAGTCATCTTCACTCCGAACCCTTATTTTGCAAAATCAATTTTGCTAGTCATCCTTATTTCACGAAACTCGGACCGTGACTCAGCACTTATTTTTGCTGACACATCGTCACCATGAACCCATATTATGTAGTCATTTTTGCAAGTCATGTTTTTTGCAAGTGACCCATCTTATGATTCACCAAACTCGAGCCATGGGCACTATAACGTAAAATGATTCCAAACTGTTGTGATTCCAAACTCCTGACGTCAAATTTACGTAACCACTGACGCAAGCATTTGACGGTGACCCGCAGCGTTGTCTGAACAACCCAATCAAACACTCTCCTGGTTTATAAGAGGTCACCTTTGTTCGCTTCCAAAACGAATAACATTGTGTACAATCAGCGGTTTTTCTTATCTAATTGGGTGACAAGAGGCGAGGATCACGCTCTAGTGGAAAGGGTTTCGATGGGACCAAGCCAGCGCAGTGAAAATAGATAACCGCATGACGAGGGTGGTGCCGGCTTCTCGGATTGGTCCGCTTCGTCTTACGTTACTTAGCTTGCGGTGGCTGGTCGAAAATCGCGGCGGCATGCAACGGAAGGATAAGAATGCCGCTAAAACGGAGCCTCAGCAAGGAAGAGTAGGCACAGCGATGTCGTATGCATGTCGAAAGGGCTCGATAACCTTTTACTGCCACGCAAAAAAGGTTTATCAAGCGCAAATAGAAATATTACATGCTCACCGGCAGGTGCGAGTAGCGAGGGCCTGAGCGATCGGCGGGCAGCCATCTTCTATTCCTTTCGGAACGGGGCAGTCTGTGGCTATTCAGAAAATTTTTCAGTTTTGTTCGGCATATTAATGCATTTTTTTCGCGTACACGTCACGTTGACGTGGTGAGTTTTCGTGGTTTTGTGAGGTCACGTGACAGACAGGCGAAGCGAGCGGAGCCAGAAAACATTGGACCAATAGCAGAGGGCTAATGGTGAAAAGGCGTTGAATCAGGAATGATTATTTTTCTTTTGTGCGGTTTAATCATGCATAATCAGTGTGTACACGTAATATCAGATGGGGAGCTATCGCGGTTTTCGTGACGTCGCGTGACAGACAGGCGAAGTTGGGAGTGGTCCGAAAATGTTTTGACCAATTGTGGAGGCTGGTTGCATAAATTGGAATCAAAACGGTTTGGAATCATTTTACATTATAGCGCCCCATGACACAGCACTTTCTTTGCTGTGTCACTCTCACTTGAACCTTCAAATCTCACATATATGTTTTGCAGGTTACTCCCCCACTCCATAACCTCTTGATTCACACTTGATTCACTTTTGATTCCCCCTATCACTGCTTGGTTCACCTTCATTCACTATCATCTCGGTATTACTTTCATCACGCTTGGTTTGCTCTGTTAGTCCAAATTTCATCACTCCATCACTCTTGATGGAGTGACTCCATGACTCTTGATTCACCCTATCACCACTTGATTCACCTTCATTCCCTCTTAATTGCATCTCATTTGCTCTTCACTATTTTAGCTCACTCTATCTCACTATTACCTAGGTTTCTTTGACTCCTGTCACCCAACTAAACCCCTTTTGTTCCCCATCAATTCACTCTTAATTCACCTCTCTGTACACCCAATTTTTATCATTATCATTACCATCATAACCATACTTACACCCATTACTATCATTAATTGTCAGTTCATGACACCTTTTCGGAGTTTTCGACCCATTTTTTGCGCTTTGTCATACTACTTATCATAAGTAATTGATTATCATGATCATTTATCCATATTTATATTCATCATGTAATTACCTATCGATTGATACATAATGTTATGGGGTTTGTAATTATGTTAAGGCGTTATCGATGTTTTTTACATAATCTTCCGATTTTTGGAACCACTTTTTCAAGGTGACCTCCAAAACGAGACATATAAGGCTTTCGCCTTAATAAAACACACATCGGCGCTCTAGCCCTGCCCGCTTTATCTCTGCTTATCGTCTTCAAAATCGGCCCAGCGTTCCACCTGCAGAAGTGCAAGTATGGAAAGATACTGCATTACATGCACGGCCGGTCAGCGGAATACGATTCGCTGACTTGAGCTGCTTTTTAACAGAGTAGCTATTTAAGCTCGAGGTTCGGCTACAAATCGTTCGCAGAATCTCAGCCGTTGCCTAGCAACCACTTGGCACAGCTCCGCCTGACTCGCGCTGCGCCTAGCTCTTACGTCACTATGCGTCGCCTGGCAACCACCTGGCATATGTCTGCTCGCGGGCGCGCCACGCTGCACCGCTGCTTCCCGTACATCGCCAAGATTCCACAGCCGTGTAGGCGGAGAAAAAATTGGAGGACGCTTAAGCTTCGCCTTAAAAAGTGGAACGCGACAGCGTTATCGGGCCCCGGTCGCATCGCATTTTGTTTATTACTCTTCACTGCAACAGAGAACATGGGAAAGCCAGCTTACAAAGACCAAGCTTACACCGATCCCTTTAAAGTCGGATTCACTTTTAAACAGAAATTCATTGCTAGGCACATGTTTTTCCAGGGGCAATATAAGTCGTCTTATATTAAAATGTGAAGGCGCTAGCACCTTTGTTTTATTATTTTATTGTTTACTATTGCCCCGACGCGCGCACGTGTCCAAAACGCATTAGGCAGGCGAAGTCCCAATTTGACCTGTCGAGGATGCGAGCGCCATCTGGATATGAATTTCGCAACTAACCTATCCGAGTGCGGCGCTGTTGGTATGATAGAAATGCTGGAAATGGGGTTTGTGTTTGAGTTTCCTCCTAACAGAACTATGTTTTCTCGTACATTCAAATTACAACCCGACGCCAGCATGTCTGTAGGTTGTGGTTAAGTCGTACTTTACCATTTTTCTGACGGATTTCACTGTGAGAACTTCAATTTTTGTTCACTAACACCTTGCGCCACGCGGAGGGCCAGCGCGGTCGGGGGTCGGGGAAGTTGGGGATGATTTTCTCTGCCACGGACGCCGACATCCACGCCGACGCCGGATTTTCTGCGACACGGGGCCCTTAACGCTGTCGCGTTAAAAGCCATAACGTCACCTCGCGCCGCTTCGTTCGTGGCCTTCGTATAAAGCTCCGTGACGCCGCGACAGCGGCACATTGCCTAGTGTCTCTGCGCCGAGCACATCGTTTGCGCCACCTAAAACATGGGTAGTCCGAAGAAGTACGTAACCCCCGAGGAAGAAGATGCTCGACAGGAAGCCCGTCGCACCGTTACTTGCGAACGAATGCAACGGCAGCGATCAAACCCGGAATACTGTGCTGGTGAATATTCGCCAAAGCGACAGCGAAGAGGGGGGAGATCCGAGTACCTCGAACTTATAGGGAACGCTCGGAATATTCGCCAAAGCGACAGCGAAGAGGGGGGAGATCCGAGTACCTCGAACTTATAGGAACGCTCTTGTCTGAGTGATCGCAAGCGCCGAGAAAGTGATCCTGGCTACCGTGTCATGCGTAACTTCCAGGCGTCAAGCCTACAAGTCCATGGGTGGCGCGAACGGCCGATTTCGGCGAGAGTTCTTGAACGTCGAGTTTGGTGACGGCTGCCGCGTCTGCGCATCGGATATGGTTTGACATCATCAGCCTGTCTACTCCGAACTCGGTTCGAGACATGGAGAAGCGCAATGTCGCCTTGCAAGTGTTGCGCGAAGCGTTTCCCACCGAAAACGACCCCGTAGAGATGAAGGTTTGCAAAAATCTTGGCATAACATAGCTTTACATAAAAAACTTCGTTAAAATCTTAGCATATAACATAGCAATACATAGGAAGAACTCTGTAAAATCTTAACACAACATAGCAATAAATAGCAAAACTCAGTAAAATCTGGGCATAACATATTAATACATAGCAAAAAACTTAGCAAAACTTCATAAACCTTAGTCGACCCCCAGCTACGCTGTTTCTTCAGCCTTGCAACACTAGTGCAGGCTGCCCTCATTTTTTTAGTATTGAAATAATATATTGAGAAAGGCAGAAAATCCCACCAGCTACGGCGGTTTTATATTACAGCGTACTAAGGCACTCAGCGTTTAGTTGTCTACACATTATTTCACAATAATAAGCAGGTCTTACACATGATTGCGTAGGACGGAGGCGCGGGGCTTCCCCACGGAAATACATCTTCCCTGTTACGATATACGGGAGAATTGGCATTTATCAGACACAAGCTGCCTCAGTCGGAGGGTGTACCCGCCGCGAACGGCTATGCTGCTTTGTCGAGCAAGAGGTCGCGGGTGTGATTCCCAGCCGCTACAGCCGCATTTTGATGGAAGAGGAATGCAAGAACGCTCGTGTACTTAGATTTAGGTGCCCGTCAAAAAAAGTAATCGACGATCACGATGCTCCCTAATGCGAAATTTGAGCGCAGCTGTACACGTGGTTTCATTTCGCGATATATTTGCTGGCGCGGACAGTTTGTCTCGCGCGGCACGTTGCAAACGGAGCGAAGTACAGCACCGCCTCGGTAATCTGGAGATCGCGAGAGCCAGCGCGTGGGTGACGCGTGGGCGCGATTCGCAGCATGCAGCCGCCGCCGACAAGATGAAACGGAGGGAAGTGTTCTCGTCAGGAACATTTCCCTCCGTTTACGCTCAATGTCTACGAAAAGTGTCCGCGCACCTGTCAAAGGGTCTGTCAAAGGGTCTGTCAAAGCGGCAACAACGCATGTAAGCATTGCAACGGCTCACAGCCTCTCAGCCCTGAAGGAGGAGCCGGTCGAGCTCCGAGACGTCGGGTTTTTGAATTGCATTTTGGTTACAGTTCTTCTGTTTAATTTAGACGTGTCTAAATCTACCGAAACACGTCTGGCCAAGGCACAATATGCGGCAATGTTTCTGTTGCGCTGTGTTTTAGGCTGTCGTTTCAGGTAGTGCTACGATCATTACAACTGGCGGTATATATTATTGCGATAGCAATTATATGGACACTTCCACCGGATTTCTGCCGTCGGCGTCGCCGTCGCCGTCGCCGTCGCCGTGAGGTTCCGTATAGATAAAATCTTCGCCGCGCGCCGTATGCCCGAGCGGAAGCGTGCGGGGACGCACGCTGTCACGGAGAGCGAACGCACTCAATCTCCCACGCGCAAGCAAGGAAGCGGGAAGCGAGCGTGGAGGGAGCGGGGGGGGGGGGGGGGGGGGCACCTTTACTCTGCCAACAACCGCGCTCGCCGCTCGCCCCGCACCGTCTCTTATCTCCACACGGCTCTGACCTTTATGCGCTGTGCATTCGCCGCTCAGTTTCCGTTGAAGCGATAGACCGCACGTACCTTCGCCAGCTGCGGCGTATATGCGCTTGCTGCCAGCGTTTTGACAGTCGTTGTCTGCAGTCATTCAGTGTGATCTATCCATGTTTGTTTGTGCGCGCTCACACCACGCTTGTTCATTCAGTTAGTAATAGTCGGGCCACATTTTCCAACGCACGCTACACATGCAATGCTGCCCGGATCGGCAGTGCAGCGCTACAGGTGTGTCCCTTCGCACGCGCTGCCCACGGGAAGCGCTTCTCATCAACACCACCGTTTCACACGCGCCTTCTCGTGGTCATCGAGTCTCTCTTCATGTCGGTCTACTTACGCCGCAGCACACCTGCTTACTTAATCAGCTCATGTTTACTACAATTCATATTGCTACCAAAGCCGCTCACCTTACTTCGTATGACATTGCTGTGTTGCTATCGCATTCATTGCTTCGCCCTTAGGGCGAAACTGTGACATTTTTATCATTAGCCTGCATTTATGTCCACTGCAGGACGAAGGCCTGCCCCTGCGATCTCCAATTTCTCCTGTCTTGCGCTAGCTGATTCCAACTTGCGCCTGCAAATTTCCTAACTTCTTCACCCCACCTAGTTTTCTGCCGTCCTCGGATGCGCTTCCCTTCTCTTGGTATCCATCCTGTAACTCTAATGGCCACCGGTTATCCATCCTACGCATTACATGGCCTGCCCAGCTCCTTTTTTTTCTCCTAATGTCAGTTATAATATCAGCTATTCCCGTTTGCTCTCTGATCCTCTCTCTTAACGTTAGGATTAACATTTTTCGTTCCATCGCTCTTTGTGCGGTCCTTAACTTGTTCTCGAGCTTCTTTGTTAACCTCCAAGTTCCTGCCCCATATGTTAGCACCGGTAGAATTGCAATGATTGCACACTTTTCAACGACAGTGGTAAGCTCCCAGTCAGGATTTGGCAATGCCTGCCGTATGCACTCCAACCCAATTTTTATTCTTCTATAACTTTCTTTCTAATGATCAGGGCACCTGTGAGTAATTGACCTAGATAAACGTACTCCTTTACAGACTCTAGAGGCTGACTGGCGATCTGTAATTCTTGCTTCCTTGCCATTCCTTGAATTTCCTTTTTTAATACCTATGAGTGCATGCTTGTGGTCTTCTATTCCTAATTATGGTATGAGTTGGCGTTATTTCAAGGTATGACGCTTCTAATTTGATGGATCACTGTGTAGCTCGCAATGGTTCAAACTTCGAATTAGAGATTGTACGTGCCCACATTTCGCGTAAATTCACATTTTTAGCAAATTTCGGGTCTTGTAAAACATCGTGACCAACTGCACCTGTTACCATGATCGGGCGCCACCATGCCCAGTTTATTAATGAAGCGCTGGCGTTGTTGAATGTTTGCCTAACTAGAGTACACTTTCTTCGCGATGTGAATGAATTGTGTCCTGCCAATTTCGATTTCTCCGCTGGTTCGCGCATGCTGGCGCTGCTATCCCTGCAGAAAATTTCAGCGGAAGAAGTTATCTCTATAGAGAAGCAGGACTGACGATATGCAGAGTTCGCAAACAAGCCGCGTATCGGTGAACTCTCATTATAAGATAACGGAGCAGCATATGGCAATGCACGTTACCAAGGCAGTCTGATATCGGTAAATAAAATGTGGAACGAAGTGACTTGAATGGCTACTAATAGGCAGGTTGCGTGTTTGTAAGCAGGGCCTGTGCCCCAGCATAGTGTACGGGAAATAATGAAATAAATACCTTAATATTCCGAACATTTGTCCTTATTCGCTTCTGTGCAACGTAATTTGCGGCAAGTAACCTTTAAAAACTCAACCACGGTCATTATTATTATTTTTTAGAAATCTAACGCTAACAAAGTATGTCGTGAGTAGCTTCTCCTGACACTTGAAAGTGCCGGCGGTGACGGTGCACTTCATGGCATTACGCTCAGCATCCTATTTCACACTTACACTAGACACGATATAAACTGTGAAGAATTAAAATTAAATAACAAAATGTAATAGTTTGGCACCAAAGAGGATAGGGGAGCTGCTATATGAAACATCGGGGTGAAACGAGACAGATCAAGAGAGAAGATGTCTAGTGGAGAAGTATGATTCACGGACTGGCGATTTTGGGTTAAGTACTTTTCCCTTTCTCTGCAATGTTTTGTAGAAAACGAATAAGTATTGCTTTTGTACCTACAGTTGTAACATACTGTAATCACGATAAGCATGGAACGACAGCAGTTCCTGCACGGTTAGTAAAACTTTCGCACTCACTCGGCACTTCTTTCATAACGGCAACTTCTGCCGGAGGCGGCTGAGACTTTGCAGCACGTTGAGTGGCGTCTTCCTCAGACTCGTCTTGTAACACCAGAGCCATTGCCGCTGTATGCCCTGACGGGAGGTCCCGGCGACGCTTCGACGCGACAGTAGGGCCTTTACCCTCGGTTAATGGAACTAGGGGCATTTCCGTGCCTTCAGTCAGATCGGAGAGCTCGGATGATGGTTTCAGAGGTGCCTCTGTTGATTGCTCGGGTACTGTCTCCTGAGCTTCGGCCTCTGGGGGTTTAAGAAGAGGCTCCGGTTGCTGCGGCTGAACCATCTTGGGCTCCGCTAGTCCGCTATCATCATGAGGCTGCTCAGATTTCGACTCAAGAATGGCGGCTGCGGCGCTTTCGCGTGGGCTGGTCAGCTCGGAGGGCTCGGATGATGGTTTCAGAAGTGCCTCTGTTGATGACTCAGGCACGGTTTCCTGGCCTTCGGCCACTGGCGGTCCAAGAAGAGACTCCGGTTGCTGCGGCTGAACCATCTTCGGCTCCACTAGTCCGCTATCATCATGAGGCTGCTCAGATTTCGACTCCGGAATGGCAGCTGCGGCGCTTTCGCGTGGGCTGGTCAGCTCCGAGGGCTCGGATGATGGTTTCAGAAGTGCCTCTGTTGATGGCTCAGGCACTGTCCCCTGGGCTTCGGCCATTGGGAGTCCAAGAAGAGGCTCCGGTTGCTGCGGCTGAACCATCTTCGGCTCCACTAGTCCGCTATCATCATGAGGCTGCTCAGATTTCGACACCGAAATGGCGGCTGCGTCGCTTTCGCGTGGGCTGATCAGCTCGGAGGGCTCGGATGATGGTTTCAGAAGTGCCTCTGTTGATGACTCAGGCACTGTCTCCTGGGCTTCGGCCACTGGCGGTCCAAGAAGAGACTCCGGTTGCTGCGGCTGAACCATCTTCGGCTCCACTAGTCTGCTATCATCACGAGGCTGCTCAGATTTCGACTCCGGAATGGCGGCTGCGGCGCTTTCGCGTGGGCTGGTGAGCTCAGAAGGCTCGAATGATGGTTTCAGAAGTGCCGCTGTTGATGGCTCGGGCACTGTCCCCTGGGCTTCGGCCACTGGGGGTCCAAGCCGAGGCTCCGAATGCTGCGGCTGCACTGTCTTCGGCTCCGATAATCTACTATCATCATGAGGCTGCTCAGATTTCGACTCCGGAACGGCGGCTGCGGCGCCGTCGCGTACGCTGGTTTCCGGTACCGTCGCCACTAAGTTGCCATCCGTGAATGTTACGGAGCGACGACCTTGGCCCTCTCGTTTATCTGTCTTGAGCACTTCGCTGGACGTCCCCGTGGGGATACTGGACCTTCGTTGCATAACGGCTCTGGTGTGCGCTCGCGGCGTCATCTCTACAGTGGTCGTGACAACCCTGGCGCTCACCTTCGTCTCCAGGACGGGCTTCCTGAGCGGCGAGCCCGGCAATATGTTTGCTCCGCTCGGAGGCGAGACGGCGCAGGCGTACTCCACGGAGCCGGCGGGTGATCTGGGTGCACTCATGTGCACCGACAGCGTTGAGCCCTGGCGCCTCGGCATGCTAACGTCGTCTGGTTCAAACGCGGTAGAGAGCACAGATCTGTCGGGGCTCGAGAGGCTCTTGCTGCTCGCTAGGGAGAACTGGAATTCACTGCCGCTGTTGACGACGCGCCTGCAGGCGCGCACATGGGCGCCCGAGCATGTGTTGCAGGAGCCGGCGCTGAAGCTCCGCCAGGCTTGAATTTTGCTGCCACTGCGCTCGCGGGATGGCGGAGAACGGCTTCCCGTGGCGTCAATTTTGTCCTGGGCGGCCAGCTCGCTGCGGCCGCCGCGGGCCCTGTGGAGGGCCGCGTTGCTGCCGCTGCTCCGGCTGGTGGAGGCGCTAAGCGCGAACGCTCCGCCCGGCGACATGTGGCCGCCCAGGCAAGGGCGTCCCGGCGCGAGCCAGCGGTCCTGGCTGCGCGTCCCTTGCAGCACCGACCCCACACGTACCCCGGAGATGGAGACGCCCTCATGGATGACCGAATGTGGCTTGGACGGCGGGGTCGGTCGGGACGGCGAGCCAGACATGACTTCTTGCGACCGCTCTCCGGAGTACCTCTTTCTCTTCTTTCTTTCGTGGCGGTTTTACGCAAGCAATGCTTGGCTGGCGCCCCGATACTTTTGGCGGGATCTCCACGCTCCGTTTATCCTCAGCGTTTCCGCATCCCCTGAGCGATTTGTAGTGCGAGATTCTAAGGTTGCTGATGCCGAGCTATTTACTCAGAAGGCGAATGATATTATTGAGCTTTTGTTGGTTAGATTCTTTTTCACGTTTACGTTATAAAACCAAATGAGCAGGGCATCAGTACAGTGGGGTTCACACTTGGTACCGTGCTAATATACTGGGCGGTTGTACTTAGTGGTGAGTTTGGTAACGTTCCGCTTCGCAGGCCTTATCACCGTTACAACAACACGCACAACGAGTCAAGATATAGCATTTCACAACGCCAGGAAACTTGCAGTACTTAGAAAATACACTTCGCCTGACGCTGGCGTAAACAATAAAAACGTATCAGTGAAACCAATTTTGTTTCAGTGCCGTGGAACATGGCATAACTTTTCATTCATCATATGTCATATCCTCCCCAATATGCGGTTTGCGTATGACATTAGCTTGCTCAGCAACAGCGGGTATTTACCTACAGCCAATGATTAAGTATCTGAACCGGTAAAGTATAAGGCGAAGGATTGTTATCAAAAAGTTAAAGTAGTGTCCACTATGGCTTGAAAAGAGCAAGGTAGTGATAGTAAGCCTATAGTAAACTGGATGGATACATTCGGCAAAGCCAACTAGTCGCAGCGGACCCGAAACATGAAAATAAATTCTTTACGCGAGCAAAAAACAGGTTCGAGCGCATATGGGAGGCATTCTCAAGCAACCAGCGGTAGCTTACAGATATATTAAAAAAAATAAGAAGTTATGCAGACCCAAAGCACATGTTGGAATCTGTGTAAAGCGATGCTTGCGTGAAGCGGTTAATTAGATGCTATACCACTGATACTCTTCTGCACAGCGTTTTGCAGCATACAGCTTACGCGCCTGCCAGGCAGGACACGGAGACCCTCAGCACGTGACCCGCGCGACAGCACATAACACCAGTTACCTCCAAGATCAGCCCACTGTACTTAGAAGGGCCGACCATGGAGGTATAGTGCAGTAGTAAACTGCGCTGTCTCCACGATTAGCTATTTTACTCGGGAAGAAGCCAACCAAGCAGACGCGTTAAAGCCCGTGAAAGAAGACATAGAAAGCTTTGCTTTGGTGAAGGAATTATGCGCTTGGTGGCGTATATTTGTTGCAGTTAGGATATTACGTACTATTTGTGGTTTCACCGTGTAATTCCGTAGTGAAAAAAACCGGAAACCAACACATATCTAGGGGTAATGCAGATGGGGCTACATACAAGCCAATTCGTTAAACAAGTGCTGTCTTACCTGTGAGCTATTCAAGAAGGCGGCAGCGGCAGCCAGCAGCAGCCACGGCCAGGAAAATCAGGGAGGCTTCGAAAAGAGATTCACTTTAAAGGTGTTCAACGACTGCGTTCTGCCATTCCTAATGTTTACGGTCTCGTAACTTAGACAGGATAACAAAGAAAATTGAGAGGAAGATAAGGACCGCGCGAGAAGTGATGGAACGAAAAAAAAAATCAGTGGCGGCTTAGCGGTAAATGCGAGCGAAATGCGCTAGCATTACGTCACACCTCTTTCAGTTCCGGGATCCACAAGTTAACCCGCGTTCACCACACTTTAAGCTGTTGTTCAGGAGCTCACTCGAGACACCTCGAGTGCTGCCTCTTCGAACAGCGATGTGCAACTGGTGGTGGTCCGAAGCAGACAACCGTCTGTCGCGCTATATAGTATATACAGGGTGCCCCAACTATCGTACACCAAGATATAAAAATATGCAAATGCCACGTAGCTGGACAATACGTGCAACATAAAAGTGTTTTTCCGAGCGTGAAAGAAGCCCGCGAATACAAGCAAAGCGCCTCGAGGGGCCACTCACGCGGCAATATTGCGTGCATTTGTGGGCTTCTTTCATGCACGGAAAAACACTTTTATGTTGCACGTATTGAGCAACAGAAAGCTGTATCGGGAGTTCTTGATGCTGTTCCACAATTTTCTCATAGACACTTTGATAATTAAGACAGTAGTTCTTGAGTTAGATAATAAATTACAATTACCAAATTAAATCTCAGTAAGGAAAAATAACTGGTGGATACTCCACTGTACTGGAAACAATATGCACTAGGTTTTCTTCGAGTAACGCAACTGCTCTTCTTTTTTTTTACGTCTTGGTGCATGATATTTGGGACACCCTGTATATTGTTTTTACACTTTCACACTCCTAATGCCAACGCTTTGCCAAGTCTTATACCCGCATATCAATGGCGCATTTGAGAGGATTGTATAAAACCTTGTCATCTCGCTCTTCCTTTCCTCCTTCCTCCCATCCTGCCTATCTTTCCTTCTATGTTTCTCTCGTCCTTTCCGAAGAGTAGGCAGGCGTTGTGCCCCTTCTGGTGGCAGTTGCCAGCCTTTGCTTCTCGCTTACTCTTTCCTGTGTATATGTTTTCAAATCAAATAATAATAATAATATAAAACACCAATTTTTCCCGATTTATATGTGCTATCAGATGCATGTTAGAGAATTGTGACAGCATTTTTTGTTGCTGAATTACACAGTTGTAAACATTAATTGATAGTTCGTTTTTAGAAAATTTGCGCTTTTAACCATTCTTATCGACAAATTGATGCCCCTAAAGCAGGAATCCGCTTGCTACAGCCCCTAGGTGTTAACTTTTGATTGTAAATGCAACAAACCTCATCAAATTTGTAGCAGTGGTTGTCGAGAAAAACGATTTCTCCTTTCCCGTGCGTTTACGTGAGAGACCCCCAGCTAAAGCTTCCTCTTAAAAGCGATGGCAAGGTGGGGGTCCTTCAATATTTTTTAATCATAAAGGCATAGGACCCTGGTTTAGCGTTGCCCTGGAGCTTCTCGAACGGTGTCTTAAAAGTATGCGGGGGCAACATCTTGGTGGCGACACGGCACACGAGGCTACTTCTACAGGGCAGCAGAAACTACCGCTGCCGATCTGAATGAACGGAACGCGAAGGTACGTCCACTTGGCGTCGTCATTTCGTGTGCTTGGCGCAGCGGATCTTCCGTGCCTCTAGAGACCTTCGATCACTCCATGCGCGAGCCGCGCTTGCACCGTCTATGGCGTGACAGCAATGCGGCGTCGCCAACGCGCCTCGAGTGTCCATATAATTTCTATCGCGATAAAATGATAGGTGCAAGATTAAGAGACAGGAAGACGACAATGTGGATCAGAGAACGAACGGAACGAACTGATGTTCTAGACAAGATTACGAGGAAAAAAAGTGCAGTTAGACCATTAGTGTAATGTGTTAGGCAGATAAACGGTGCTTCACCAGAATAGCAGAATTGTAGCCAAGAAGTAGAAAACACAGTCGAGGGCACCAGATAATTCGGTGGTGTAAAGAGATGAGAGAATATGCAGACGTAGGCTATAGAGTCTGCCGTTGCGAGACAGGGATAATTGGATATTTCAGGGAGAGGCCTTCGTCCTGCGCTGGACATAATAATATAGGATGATGATGTATCCCGAAAAGTGCATGCTATTCTCGTTGCCAGTGCGTAAAAAAATAAACGAAAGCCTCACTCGTATAGTGGGCGGCTGAGAAAGCGAACGCTTCCTAATTGAAGTGAACGGTGGTTGAACAGAGCAACGTCGCTGGAGCCCTTATTCAATTCTCTTAATTCAATTCAAAGCTCTTATTCAATTCAAGCATCCTTCTTCATATGCACTTATGTCTTGCTTGGCTTCCTAATAAGCCGCGCAACGTCAACAGCCAGTTTGGCTTGTTTGGTCCGTCGCCGTTAAAATTACAACAATCCCTTTTAAACGATACTGGGGGCGTTCATTACTCCCTTCGCTTGTGTACACAATAATTGCTGTTGAGTTCTTATGAGCGGCGAAAACGCCCACATTAGTTGCCGTCTGAGTTTCTTAAATTCGCTTATTATGTCGGCAGCTGACGAGTGCGCATACGCAGTGTACGAAAGGCGGCCAAGGCGAATGCGGCGACGGAGAGTAGAGAACGACAGAGAAACGTCGACGATGTGGGTGACTGACAAATGCTACGGAGAGAAGGCGATCTCGAGGTTGCGGTGCTCGCAAAAAAGCGAACGCATCTGACCTTATTATTCACTTGAGTCCAACGCGAACTATCGAATCACGGCTCAACTTGCTTTTTTTAAGATGAGGTTCTACAATGTTGAAGAAATACCAATCCCCTTGGATTTTCTAGACTTGGTCCTAGTTAAGGTTCTTTTGTTTTGAATAAGGCTAATTAAGAACACTTGAACACCAGCCAAACAAAGCCAACAAAGCTTGCAGCGCAGACTTCCATCACCCTTAATTGCAGCGACCGTCAGCGCTAAACGCGCGCTTCGAGCAAAACACAAGCGATGCAGCGACTCATGCAGCTCTGCATTAGTCGCAAGCTCCGAGTGCCCGCTGTCCAACCTACTACGACAGCGAGTTCACTATATGGGAAACTCTTGCACGAACAGTAAACGGTAACCTCAAGGAACAGACTTTGACAGATTTACAGCGTGGCATCACACGGCGTAGCTACATTCTGTTAGCGATGCACATTCACTGCGCCGGAATCACGGCCATCATGTATTCAGCGTGGTTAGCGCGAAAGCTAGTTCCAATACTTAGGCAACATTAACAGCACGGTTACAACGCGGCACGAATTAAATTGACGCACCGACGCTAGGCGAAGCTGCGCCCAAAGTAGTACTCAACAATCCGTTGAGTAAGGCTTCCTGAGCTCGACCAAAGCGGGATGGGCAGCTCTTGCGTTGCTAATAATTACCTGCCTGACAGTAAGTCGTGAAACGCGTATTTAACTCGTCGAGGTCTCTCGTTTTCTTAACCTGCAGCTTCAAAACTTTCTTCACAGGCTCATGGTCCGAGCGTAAAGTTTACCTTTGCAGGAGTAGTTCCTGCTCGGATGGTTCGTGATGCATAGCGTTTAGAAGAGAGGTGTACCTTTGCCACGTGTCTTTGTCAAAAATATGCAGGCTAGTGGACCCATATTCGAAGGCGCGCGTCCGCGCCGGAGCGCTACGACCGCCGGCGCGCCCTCAGGACAAGATTATTGAGGTTGAGAAGGCAGCCACGATTAGCCACGATTGGTCGTTGTCCACCCGCAGGTGAGGGTGTCGCACAATCGCATAATATGACATGCACCAGTTGCTTTACTTGTTTTTTTTTTGCACTTCTCTGCGCTTTGATGTTGCTTATCTAGGCAACTGATCGAAAGGCTCTCGCTCTGGCCACACGGCTAAATATTAAAGTTGTGACATGTGCAGTGCACAAACCTGAATCTCGAATAAAGTTACACGTTCAGTACGACGAGTCGTACCAGGTCACGACGGCCGTATTCCGAAGTGGGAAACATCCAGAGACGCTCGTGTCCTTAGATTTAGGCGCACGTTATAAACCCCCGGTGGTTGAAATAATCCGTAGCCCTCTAATACGACGTTCGTCATAACCAATTGCGCAGTTGCAGGAGGTTAAATCCCGCAATTTAAGTTTAATCTTAATGTAAACACAATTCTATGCATTGCATTTAGTTGTATAGGATTTAATTACCCGTTTCACTAAAACTTCGCTTCACATAATTTTTCGTATGCCTTGAACCTGTATTTGTTGTGCTTATAATGTGTGCGGTGTTCCATTAGCAAAACGTGAGTACAAAGGAGCCGTTTGGAAAACCGCATCTGCTGAATTTTGGCTCAGAGGCCGCTTGTAATGATTAACTTAACAACAGCTTCTCCACAACATTATTCTATATGCGGCGGAACAAACTTTACAGGCAAACAACTTAAAACCTCAGGTGCAACTTGCAAGCCGGACAGGGCGAGGTGGAGGTTCAAGGACGTAGAGCCTGATCTACATCACTCGCTAATTTCTGTATTCCGCTTTACAGCCGTTAGGTAATGGAGCGCAGCCTATGAGCTGTGCCATATAGACATGCGGAAGTTCGTATTGGGCCAGGCCTACAACTATCACCCACAAGACAACAACTTCTCCACAGTATTATTCGTGTTGTGGCGGAGCACCCTTCACAGGCAAAAGCACAACTTTGGGAGTGGGATTGCGAGGTGTATAGGAGAGAGAACGTGATTTGCTTGTAATTATACTCCGCTTCACAATAATTCGGCGCAGATCTGCAGGCTACGAGACGTGCAATAGCACTGGAGATTGTGCTCGACACTGTGTTTGAGGTTGAGGTGAAATCACTCCCACGCGGAGGGACGCAGGAGATCCACATAATCGCGCTCTGAACGACTGACACCAGCTGCAGCCTCCACTAGAGTGCCACATTATTGTGGAACAAAGTATAAACTACAGCTTTCCGCGGTTACCACTACCAACAACCACAAAAAAAATCCGTCAGTAAATTTTTAAAGGTTGGTTGCACAGAAAGAGAGAAGACTATTAATTTAGCTTCCGAAAATTTCATCGAAATGAATGAGTGGATGTGGATGCATGCACTGAACAAAACGTCCTTACTGACCCAATCTCATAATTTCATGGTCGTTAGGACGATGGAGATTGAATGACTGGTTCATCTGCAGGATTCCAATATTTATTATTATTATTATTATTATTATTATTATTATTATTATTATTATTATTATTATTATTATTATTATTATTATTATTATTATTATTATTATTATTATTATTATTATTATTCGCTTCGTTGCTACCTGGCATAACTTTCAAATGAAATTAAAGATAAGCACTTAGGCCTCTTTCATGCAGACACCGTAAAAGCGACTTATAACATGAATTCTACATGAGACATCGTTCATAGTGCCCAGGTTGGTCAGCTTTTCAACTTCACACCTCTAAATACACTTTCGTGAGCTGTCATCGTCCCATGGCACGTCCAAAGTACATGGCCGGCGTCCGCTGCAGACGCAGGAGCGGAGTACTTCGGACACTAGACGTTGTGTTGCGCTAGGCGTGAGAGCACAGGGAGACGAATTAACAATGCTGAACGAGAACGGGGCAATAATCCAGCACTGCTTCCTTGCGTTCGTGACCCAGCCCTTGTGTACTTCTCTAGCGTATGAGACTTCGTCAAATAGCCTGTGTGACCAGAATCACTCCCTCTCAATACCGCCTTTTTTCACGCCTCATGCTTTTGTAGGCGCCTTAAGTGGCGCATGTTAATATCAGTGCGGAGTCTTATGTAAGAAGTTCGCAGTAAGGAATAAATTGATATCAGCCTAAAAGGGGGGAGGGGGATTTCTGGAGAATGATACGTCTCTTGGTCTTCCGCGTTTGGTAGACTGAATGTTTATTAAACTAACTCAAAGTTTCTGAATGTTTATTAAACTGACACACCGTACTCCTTGGTTTTCTATTTTCGCCAGACGTTCTACTGTTCGTGCAAGGCCCTCGACTTGACGTCCCTTTTTCTGGCAGGGCAATGCGTGCATAGCTGTGTCCTCACTGTTCCGCACCCATGGCAGGCCCTATAAATAGAAATTTAAAAAATGTGTGTCCCCCCTAAAACTTTAAAACTGTTTGGCACAGACACAGGCTTCGTCACGTTTTACAGCATGCCATATAGAGTTTCTGTAAACCATTATATTTCTCATATAAGCGCACAGGAAGGTCAAAGGATACGCTAATGCGCACCATCAAGAAACGATGGCAGTCGCTGAAAAAACAGGCCGTCTTCTCACTTTGCGCGGAAATTCTTGACAGCTTCAACTCACTATTCGCAGCCCCAATATTTCTTTCAACAGCACTGATCGCCGCTCATGAGTGATATCAGACACAGCTGATAATGTGAAACACCTCTCCTCGCCAGACTTCCCTATACTGCTTAAATGTGCTGAACAAGATTAGCCTTGAAATTATCCCGTAGCTTAGTTCTACACACGTCTGCATTTTTTTTTTTTTTTTTGCAGATGAGAGCGACGTCGCAGATTCGACCAATCACCGACCGCGGCAATCGTATTCTGATGGGTGCGGAATGCAAACACGATCGTGCGCTGTACCTTGGGTGCACGTTAAAGATGCACAATATGCCATATAATGCGGTGCTCCCTCATTTGGTCTCTCATTCCTCTAGTGTTGCGTTGGAAGTTTAAGCTGAATGAATGTACCCAATAGAAAAAAAAGAAGAACGAGTCATTGGGGTTTATTTTATCGCGTCAAGTTTGTCAAGAATGGAACACGTGAGAGAGATAAAAAAAGTAGCAGTTTCGCCTCAGAGACGAAACATTTACAGCGATAGCAATGCATTCGATTACACGAAGTAACGTTTGTAGTTTTACTGAGTCGTATAAATGTGAGTAAACATGCGCTTGCTAATTAACAAGCATGGTGCCCACGCGAGCACAGGCAAACATGAGAGGATATCGCTCGATGACCACGAACACTCGCTGTCACAACGCTGGTGTGATGAAGAGCGTCGGCAATGCGGAGCGAACGCTTCGTGCTATCTCTCGCCTTGCCGTTCTCTCGGAAACTTGAGATTACGCTACATAAATTTGAGATTAAAGAACTACTTCCTTTTGAAGTAGGCACGTTTTATTCCTAAAACGATAGCGTATGCTATTGTTCTGCGCAGTAACGTGAGATAAACCACCAGTTTTTCTTGGTAGAGGGTACCACTGAGCTTCCTTGCCGCCATTGAAAAAGACAGCTTGCTGTTACTTTCATATCGCGACTGAAGGGGATAAACGAGTCAACGTGAAAGCGTGCTGGAGTTTCATAGTTCTGGTTAATTTATCAGTCATGTTCTGTATTCTAACGGAGCCACTACTTCTCACGAGTATCTTCAGCTTTTACCCATTGTTTAAACCGCCTTCTCACGTGTTAGTGTAGAAAGCTTTCTTGACAGCCGCTTCTCTTTAGATTTTCCACCAAAATCTGTGTTTATTCTGTCTTGGCGACGTATCGCTTGGTTATTATTGATGCGAAAGCATCAAATGGCCCATTGATCGAAAAAGCCGGCGTCTGTAGCTGCGAAACGGCACCTAAATTCCCATTGGCTGCGACGCCACGTCAAGAGCGCGCCTCGACGGAACAGAGTGGGCAAAACGGGACACCTGCTGCCCCTCTGGCGCTCCAGGTGTTGCGTGAGGGGAGAGGGCATCGCCGCGACGTGCCTCTCTCTCACCCTCATTGGGATCAGCTGCTGCACGCGCCTGCCGGCCTTGGTGGCCGCTTCTGCTTCCTCGGTCTCTCGTCGAGCAGGACGTCGGTGGCGTGCGGCGTTGGCACCGCAGGCTGCTGCTGCTTGCTGGCACGGGCAGCACGTACCGCTATGGAGTCTGATGTATCTACAGCGTTGGCGGCTGCAATCGACAGTAGCGAAACGAGGCCGTCCACGCCAGTACACCGCAGCCGAAGTAAAGGAGCGGAAGAACGCAGCAAAACGAGCGAAGAGGCAGAGGCACGTCGCGGCGATGCCCTCTCTCCTCACGCAACACCTGGCGCGCTATCGGGGCAGCAAGTGTTCCGTTTCGCCCGCTCGGCTCCGTCGAGGCTTGCATGTGCGGGCCGAGTTCTCTATGAGGCGCCGCATTCAGCCAGCAGAATGTGCATGTGCACTGTCCCTGTGTTGAAATTCGATGCACTAACGTACTCGACCACATAGTACGGTGCAAACGAAGACACTGTAAATGAAAAAAAAAAAAGGTGAAAGCTTGCACTAGGCCGCGCAAAGCTCAAGACACAGCGAAGCTGGCCGATTGTTTGCGTCTCTTGGTTGTAGCTAGGTTGAACTTGGCTATGTCGACGTTTAAACTTGGTTGTAGCTAGGCTTATACTCATGTACGTCGTCTGTGCTAGTACTGTAAAGGCTGCGGTAGTACTGGAAACGTGCGTGGCGGTAGCGCGACGGTGCGGGGAGCATGACGTCATACCAGCTGTGGCGACGGCGATAGCGCGGCGGTGGCGTAATGGCGCGGCGCACCTTTCCAGTGCTACCGCAGCCTTTCCAGTACTATCACAGATGAGGTACACGAGTATAGGCCTAGCTACAACCAAGTTTAAACCTCGACATAGCCAACTTCAACCTAGCTACAACTAATTAAGAGACGCAGTCAATCGGCCAGTTTCGCTGTGTCTAAAGTCCCTAGATTTTTCTGCTCTTTTTTAAGTAGCGACATCTACCTCCGTCGGCCGCCATGTTCTTCCTAACCTCCTGAAGCGCGTATCTGCGTAAATAGCATCCGACCGTCAATGGCCGCTGCTGAACCACACAAGTGATATACAGAATGTCCCAACTATCACGCAGCACGATTTAAAAAAAGAGGAATGGCGTTACGCGAAGCCAACCTAGTGCGTATTGTTTTCAGTACAGTGGAGTAGCCGCCAGTATTTTTTTTCGTTACTGAGATTTAATTAATTATCCAACTCGAGAAGTACTGTCCTAATTATCAAAGTGTCAATGAGAAAGTTGTAGAGCAACATGAAAAACTCCCGATACAGCTTTCCGTTGCTCAATACGTGCTACATAAAAGTGTTTTTCCGAGCATGAAAGAAGCCCGCGAATACACGCAAAGTGCCTCGAGTGGCCACTCGTGCGGCAATTCTGCGTGTATTCGCGGGCTTTGTAATAGCGGTGTATTACATCGCGATACGACTTATGGCAAGTCCATCTGCAATTCATCAGAACGAACAGGTATGCTGGTAGTGGCTTTATAGGAATCGCTTTGCTTTATTGAATACGTTTGTTTAGGGGGGCCACGCATCGCGGAGATGTGATGAGCCATAGCGCGCCGACGAACTGTCCGGCAGAGGAGAACGTCATTACGCGTTCAAATACACCGACTGCGGCCTGAGGTATATTGTTCTCACGGTAAGTGAATCTTCACGGAAACAAAGTTCTGCGCTGCCGAACAGTAAGCGCATATGCGCATATGCGTGCGGCTAGTGGGTTGGCTGGGACCATCAGCCGTTTGACGTGCTCATCGGCGTACGTTCTTATGTCGAGTCTTGTTCACTCTTGCATCGCATCCGCCAACCTTGACTCCCCTGCACCCCTCGAGCTCACGAATAAGATTACTGCAGTAAGTGGGGTTCATCCCTTTGTTACTCACAGCAGCCGGTTCTTTCCCAACCTCCACATGGCTGTTTTACGTGCCACAAACAGCGGACGATGTCGTCCGCTGTCAAAAGCAGGAACACTGCGCAGCTGTCACTGAAGTGCAAGGAGTTTATCGTACATATTCTGAAGCACAGCGGTTCCAGTCTGTGATGACACGTTAGCATGAATCCACCGAACACGGCAAATATATTCCCAGGTCGTCCTTCGTCCGTGGCGTGGTACGTGGTGTACGGCGTTGCATGCGCGCTCGTTTCACGCTTTTTACTTCTTCCAGTCCCACCTGGCTCCAACAACAGCTGGGAGAGTACGGTCTAGATAACACAGCGGAATAAAACACAGAGGCTAACGCAATCCTTGCACGCACGACGCCTTTTCCATGGTACGAAATCTACGGAGCAACATGCGCGAACACACAGAACCAGAACAAAGCCGCCATTGTGGCCCAAGAACATGGCCGATACAGCGAAAAATTACCACGTGACTTCCTCCACACTTTTTTCCTAGCACGCAGAGGGGGTAGGGCCTTTCCTCAGTTTTTTCTTTCCTCCATGGCTTCGGCGCATGCGCGGCTAGGCAACGCGGGCAGCGTCGGCAGCAGCTCTGCGCGTTGGTGCTGCTACAATCTCTTTCACTTTCTATCTCGCTCACATTTTCTCTTTCCCTCTCCCAAAAATTGCGCGCGCCGCGCTCACGCTCTCCTATCTCCATAACGGCCCCTGTCAAGGCAACATGTGCACGGCACGGAGAGGAGGCGAGGCACACGCCGCTCCGCGAGGTGGTTGCTGGGCAACGCAGTGACGTCATAGCTCGGCGAGGTTTTCCGACAGCAGGCGCCACTTTTTACGGTTAGCTAGAACAGCTTCGCTGTTAAAAATGCATTCATTTAATAGCAAAACTCGATAACATACCCCGCAGAAAAACTCGAAGACATTCCTCGCTGCGCAAAACTTGAGCGATCGCTCAGCGGCGTTCAATTAGACATTAATGCTTTCGCCTTTACAACTAATAAGAAATGCTTAGGTGTCCTCGGATTTTTAAATTACCTAAACAATCCTCAAATAATAATAATAGCGGCAGGAACCATCTTGCATGCACCAAGCGCATTCTTCTCGCGCGAGCTATCGCCTCATAAAGAAGCAAAAGACGACGAAAAGGTGTCGCGCATTTTTTCTCGCAGCCCGCACCCCTTGTAGAGGAGCTGGACTTCTGGATAAAGCTGGACCTACCGCAAGCGGCGGTAGAAGCCCGAGCAGCGACTCGCGTCGCACAGGACGCCACCGCACCGAGGCCGTTCACAAGTTCGTCCCAGCTTCCCGGAGCATTTCGTTTCATGGAGGAAGAGGCCGAGGTCTCCATAGTGGAACACGAGCACCGACGACGGCAGGTCGCGAAGCCCTTCTACTACGGCACCGCGCTCGTGCTCTTCGTGTCGGCCTCGTTCTGCGCGGCCGCCTACCTGCCGGGAGTGTTCTCGCGCCGCGTCTACGTCATGGACGAAGTCGTGTGCGCCTCGAGCAGCTGCCAGGCGCTCTCGAGGCTCATCAACAGCTCCGTCAACGGAGACCTGGACCCGTGTGACGACTTCTACGCATACGTCTGCGACGGCTGGCGTCGGTCGCACTCACTGCGACCCTCGGAGTCGCGCCGAAGCGTCTTCGACGAGGTCGAGCAGAGCGTGAGGGCCCGTCTCCACGATGCGCTCTGGAAGACGTTTCGCCAGAGCCTCAGGAACCGCACCAGCAGAAGCTCGTTCGCCAAGCTGGCCACCGTGTACGCCGCCTGCGCCAAGTCTCTGACGCCCGAGGGCAACGGAGTCGTCTCGATGCGCAAGTTCCTCAAGCATATGAACTTGGCGTGGCCCGACGAGGAAGCTCCGCAAGGCGGCAACGCCACCGACCTCCTGGAGCTGTTGGTCACGTTGTCCATGAGATGGGACGTGAACGTGCTCTTCTCGTACTCCGTCAGATCATTGAGCAAGGAGAAAGGAGCCATCGTGCTGGGCCCTCCGGCGCCGCTTATACCGGGCAGACTGACGGACGCCAAGAAGTCGCTCTACGAGAAGCTTATTGTGAGCCTCGCTTTCCTGTTCGGCAGAAGAAGCGAGTACAGCGACTTCGCGCGGCGCCTCGTGGCCGTGGAGCAGGACATCGCGCGCTTGCGGGACCAAGACCACGTTCTCCTCACCTACATGGTGAAGGATCTGGGAAACCTGTGCGCCGACTTTCCGTGGCAAAAGTGGATGTCTGCGTTGAACAAAAACCTACCGCCTCAGGCAGCGCTGACGGCGCAGAAGTCGGTCATCGTGCGGCACCCTGCGTACATTGGGCGGCTGCTGACGTACTTTCTCGGCCACGAATATCCGGAAGACATCAAGGCGTACCTGGCCCTTCGAGTGCTGCTCAGGTACGGTCAGGCGATCTACGACATCCGCCACGTCCAGGATATCGTTCTGCGCGCCGAGAAGGACGTCCCCGTCGATGAAGTGATGCGGACGTGTCAGCAGTGGCTCAGCCGATCTGATGCTCGACACGTGGAATTCGTTCGTCTCCCAGTCGCTGGCCAAACGGCGCCGACATCGAGCGGCTCACGCAGCTCGTGTCGGACATAAAGAACGTTTTTTACCGCCGCGTTCGCCGGGCCGAGTGGATGGATGCGGCCACGAAGAACATATCTGTCCAGAAGGCCCAAAACATTGCCTTCAACATACCGAGCTTCGAGAAGACCACTGCCCTCGACAAAGCGTACGAGTCATTCTCGTCGGACGCGCGCGGCGGGAGCAGCTTCCTGGACTTGGTCATACGGCTGGTGGAGGTCAACCACAAGAGCGACGAGCTGTCCGTGTACGGCGTCATCGACCGCAGCGATTCGGCCACGGTGCACTCCAGGGTCAACGCCATGTACGTGTACAGCCTCAACGTCGTCAACGTGAACGCGGCGTTGCTGGCGCTGCCCTTCTTCGCTCAGGGCGCGCCGCTGTCGGTCACGTACGGCAGCCTGGGCGCTATCGTGGCGCACGAGATTATCCACGGCTTCGACGTGAGCGGCCGCCTGTACGACGAGGTGGGCGGCTTCGAAGACTGGTGGAGCAACGCAACCAACGCCGCATACCGCGAGGCGAGCGCCTGCTTCGTCGAGCAGATGCGAAGCCTCGCCAGCTCGGCGAACGCGGGCTCGGTAACGCTCGAAGAGAACACCGCCGACAACGGTGGCGCCCGCTGCGCGTACGACGCGTACGTGCTCGCGGCAGAGCGAGCCCCAAACGTCGTGCAGCTGCGCGGGCTGGAAGCGTTCGAGGAAGAGCAGCTCTTCTTCGTCGCTTACTGCTACAAGTTCTGCGGGATCGAGCGGCCTTCCTCGGCGACGCAGCGCTTCGCCACACATCCTGCGGACAAGCTGCGCTGCAACGTGCCGCTTCTCAACATGCCCGAGTTTGCGGCCGCGTTCGAATGCGAGCTTGGAGCGGCCATGAATCCGGCGCGTAGGTGCGCAGTCTGGTAGGCCGGCGCGCGCGGACGCCGTCGGTGCTGTTCGTTCGCCGTGCAGTGGTGCGTTTCGCTTCTCGTGTAGAAGCCTACAGAAGTGAAACACACTGCTCTCGATCGATCAATAGCCAATCAACGAAGCATTCGTCACGGATTTTATAATTTATTGCCGGTAAAAACTGATGTGCAATACGGCGTTATAAAGGGACATCTATTACTTTTGACGAGTTATGTGGAAGCGAAGTTCAATGCAATAGCTGCGCAGATAAGCACACCGCGAACGAATCAACCGATTTAATGTGCGATAAGAAAAAGAAAAATTGCGAACAGTATGGCCCAGCGAAAATGAAACTGCCATAAATAAAACGCATTTGTAACAATAAAGTAACGCTTGAATTCATCGTCCGTCATGTTGTACATACAATTTGTTGATCGAGTCCACGTGGTTTTAGCGCACCGACCTGACGCATGCAAGTGCCGACTCTGCACCAAATTAGCGATTCATTAGTACAGACTGTATAACACTCTTTGCGAGCCGCGTTTATCATTAGTTGCGGAGAACTCAATGTTTCACCGCGGAAATCTCAAGTTCTCGGAGGTGCACTTGACTGCCGGCCGGTAATACGTGGTTCAGCTGCGCGGGAAATTCGTCTTCGTCCATTAACATTACGACTCCGTTCAGTTTGGGCGTCGATATTCCGACAAACACGGGACGTGACATGACCGCCGAGAGTTCGTGCCACAAATGGGGCCTGGACATCGTGCCCCGGGGTTTCACAGCGTACAGAGTTGCGGTATCTAGGCTGCCCCTGCATTTTCCCGGAAGCATGGCGGCGGCCGGCGATAAGGACGTCGAAGGGGTAGTCGGTGACGTGGTACGGTCTCGTACCTGGTCCAACGATTGCCTGAGGAACGAACGACCTTTCTTGCGCCACGCCAAACTCGGGCTGCGCGACACTCTGGCGACCTCGTCCCTCGTGTCTCGAAAGCAAGATTTCGATGCCGCTTCTCCCGCGTCATGTTGCTTTTCCTGCAACGGCACCGTGCGAATAGTGAGGGAGGCGCGTTTCACCGCCTGCTCAGGGCGCTCTGGAGTCGTTACGGGATGGGCTTCGGCCGGGGCCCCGAGCGAGAGAACAGGCACGTTTGTTGAACCAGGTGATCGAACCGGAGCTTTGCCTTGCTTATTTGGAGGCGAGGACATGGGAGCTTCGTGCGTGGTTTTGGTTACCTCTTGTCTGTCGGCAGTGTGCTCCGGAGATGTCTTTACAAGAGGCGCACGAACGTGGAGTTCGATCGTCTCCGCTTTTTGGCACGTTCCACGTTTCTCAGAACTCTTGGCTTTTTTACGCCTTCCACGTTCCTTGCTACTCGGCGCCTCTTGATCCACCGGCACACGTTCCTGACCTTCAGAGAGAGCCTGAAAGTCTTCCATTGAAATGTCTGCTTTGACAGCTGCTTCGTTCGTCGGCAGACCCATCATTAATTTGATCTCCGTTTCAAGGGCGTCAGTTGCGCCGTTTGTACGTTCCGGCGAGGCTGCCAAAGTAGGGCGAACTTTGCTTCCGCTTTCCTCCACTATTTCGTATTCAGGACGTTGGTCAGGCAGCTCTAGTATCACAAGTTTTCGATCTGTGTAGCCCACGAGATCACCAGCGGGCTCGCGTGACTGTTCCGTGAGCGCGATTTCGTAATTGGTCACCACGTAACTCGTCGGATCATAAGTACGTCCCGATGGCGATGCCCGAGGACACTCACTTTGGGAATCGCGCACGTGGTGTCTCGTGCGAATTTCCTTCGTACTTTTCAAAGGCACTTTCTCTCTATCATGCTCAACTTTCTTGAATACATCGACTGAAGTGCGTGAAACTACGCCTTCACTGAGAAGTGCGTTTTCTGTCTCCTTATACGATAAGACGCGCCCTGTACGTTCTGTAAGGATAGCCTGCTCCAATTCTGACAAGGCGCTTTGGTGAGCGGCTTTCTGCCCGCGCTCGGCCTCTGCAAACGAGGCGGCATGTCTAGAGCACGGAAAGCCGATACAGCCGCAAGCTTTAAGCTGTGACGCTGCGTTGTAAGAAAAATTCGCCGGCTCCTTCTCTGGCCTCTCAATAAAGGCTTGAGCACCCGCGCTGGCACTGTTTCCACTCTGACAGACAACATCATGTGTACGGGTACTAACAATGTCTTCCGGCACTGTCTTCGAGGACAGGTATGCGGTACTGTCAGGGACGAGAACACGCTGACCGTTGCTCGAAGAGTCAGCATCAGCGTTTGCGTTTGTCCCTCCGTCGCCGACCGGCGCAATCTTAGAATCCGCAGGCACGACGATGGGATAAGTCAAAGCAGGAACAACTTTACCACCGTGCGAATCGAGCGGGGTATGAGGCAGCGTACGGGACACGTCACTTTGTTCACTCACTTTGCGATCAGACCAGTCAGGCACAAAGGAAAAGGTATCCTCACACTGTTTTCGTCCAAGTACTGAAACGGCTGTTTGAACTGGGGGCGGTGACAAATAGCTACCAAGGTTTTTTTCAGCGCCGGAATGTTCACCCCGGGACATCGCGCCTACGGCATCAGCTGCTTTAGGCACATCCGCGTCAACCATTCTGAGCTCTCCCTTCGATTTTTCTGCAACAACTTGTGCAGGGACCTCGGGCGGACCAGAATCCGCTAGGCCTAGTCCCGTCTCACCGACTCTTGGCTTTGCTAAAGCAACGGAATCCAACGGAGCTAGAGCAGCTGAAGCGTCCGTCAACATAACGGTACTAACGGTGCCACGACCAAGCACACTACGCCAAGCATCATCTGGACTTTGTGCTTTAGAGTCGCTAAGGCTTTCTGTTCCAGGAGACTGTCCGTAAGGCGTGTCCGGTGTTACGTGGCGCTCACTGCGGCTCGAAAGCGACGTGGAGTCGAGATGAGGCGACGTGCCAGAACGCTCGCGTGAGGAACGCAGATAGTACTTTCTAGATAGAACTAAGTGAGAAAACTCTGGTGAAATTTTAGCAAGTTGATCTAAGTGCGCCGTTTGTCTGTGCAGAAGATCCTCTATGCCTACGTCATTGCCCCACAAGAAAAAGTCCCTGGAGATCATGCTTGACCGTCGACTTAGCATTCGGTTTCTCCGCTCCCTCTCTTCTTTCCTCAGCACATTTTTGTCATCCGGGTCAGGAAACAGAGCCTCGCTTGGCTTGAGTATGGCATCTGCTGACGTGAGCGGAATTTCTCTGTTTGATTCTTTGTGGCTGTGCGTACTCCTTCTCGTGGGTAGATCTATAGTACCAACTTGGTGCGAGTCACTGGTACGCTCTTGTTCTTGTTCGAAGGCGTCGTAAACTCTCATCGATTCCGGGTTCGCGTCCGGAGGTTGCGCTATTTCGTGCGGCTCCCGATGCTTGTGCTTGTGCTTCGTGCCGTGCTTGTGCCTCAAGTCATGTTTGTGCCTCTTTCTTGGCCATTTTGCGGACATCTTAGCTTCGTCGGTGAAAACGTCAGCTGTTTCTTTTACACCGTC